>NC_048317.1:1061895-1167494 GCF_013100865.1 Trachemys scripta elegans | reverse complement strand
GGGATTGGGGGGACTGGCCTGGGGGGGCTGGGAGAGCTCTGGGATTGGGGGGCCCAGGGGGACTGGCCGGGGGGGGTTGGGAGAGCTCTGGGATTGGGGGGCCCAGGGGGATTGGCCTGGGGAGAGCTCTGGGATTGGGGTGACTGGCTTGGGGGGGCTGGGAGAGCTCTGGGATTGGGGGGCCCAGGGAGTGCTGGGGGACTGGCCTGGGGGAGCTCTGGGATTGGGGGTTCCAGGGAGTGCTGGGGGAGGGGCACTGGCCTGGGTGGGAGAGCTCTGTGATGGGGGGCCCGGGGAGTGGGGCTGGTGTTGGGGGGAGCTGGGATGGGGGAGCTGGAAGTACTGGGGCTTTGGGGGAACTGGGATTAACAGAGTTGAGTGCTGGTGGACTTGGATTGGTTAGGGGAAGCTGGGGGGGCTCTGGGATTGGGTGTGCTGGGGGGCTCTGGGATTGGGTTGGGGGAGCTGAGGGCTCAGGGATCTGTAGTGGAATTTGGAGCCTGGGGCTCAGAGTTGCTGGGGGATGTAGCTACTCCATAGGGCTGGGGATTTAGGGGGCTCTAGGCTGCCAGGTTCTGGGCAAGGGAAGCAGCTCACAGGAGCTCAGCGCCAAGTCCACAGCTCTTGCTGTAGGTTGGGGGGGGGAGCGTCATTGTGCCGTTCAGAGTGATACAACTGCAACATCTCTGAAAAATGTGAACTCCTCCTATTCATGCTGATAAGTTTGTGATTCTGAAACCTAATGCCTACATCCCAGGGTCCTAGAAACATAGATGGACAATTGTGCATACAGAACGGGCTTGCAGCTGCCTGCCTAATTCATATGCACAGTTACTTCAGTCCCACACATAAGTGGACACTTAAACAAAGGGCAGAAATATCAGTGGTCCTAAAAATCTAATTACTATGTCAGGGTCATAGTTTGCCCCCAATATCATTGGGAAATCTACTGTGGAGGGTACTATATGTTCTTGTAGTCAAAGTGCATCGACCCTAATTAAAAATGTAATTTGGCCCTCTCCACTGAATGAGCTCAGTTCCCTGGTGCAGTTAATGAAAAATTAGTAACTGGGTAATCTGCAAAAAGTGCTGAGTCAGGATTTTATTTTGCAAAATCAAACCCAGAAGCACGGGAGGAGAGTTGAATCTTTTCTCCATTCATCTATAACCCCAGAGTAGCTCCAGTTTTTGTCTATATTTGGTTTTGAACAATAAACAGAAGCAGGTCTAGAAAATCAAATTAACCATGAAAAGCTAGGCAATATTTGTTAATAAATAGTAAGTCTCTTAGATTTCTAATAGTAAGCCATAAAGCGAACACTACTCTTGTATCACCCTAGAGTGAGACTCATTAAAATCCCCAGATATCAGACAGAATGTTGATTGGCTTCTCAGCCTGTTACCAGTCAGACTCAGTTCTGCGTGTCATAATAAATTGGATTCATTTGATATGGTTATTGCAGTCATATTAAAATATGCCTTGAGCCCTAGTTACAGAACACTGTATTCCTAATATTATTAATAAATATGCCTAATGAAAGCTGTGTTGTTAGTGCTAGTGTATAAATGCGGAGCTGCTCTTTATGTAACCCTGCTAATAAGCGGTGCAAGTGTTTGAATATTTATTTTAAGTCAGTAGGGCTTCATGCAAGATCTGGGGTCTGACGGTGCACAGCCCATTGCAGGATCAGCACCTAAATGTGCAAAATCTTATGACAAATCCTCATGTTATACTTTCCTTGGTTGAAATCAGTCCTCTTTCAACCCAAACAGTGTTTTTTGAAAATGTATGTATAGCTAAGTTAAGAGGGCAAGATACAGAGACGTGCATTTCAAACAGGTGTTTTGGGTTATGGTCAACTTACAGTTCCACAAGACTATGCAGGTAGAAAAGCTCTCTGTGCTGTCTGAATAGACTGGACCCGTGTGGGGCATGTCGGGGCGGTGGGGCACAAAGGAGTAGCCAGGGGGATGTAGTACAGTAGTAGAGCTAGTTTCACTCTAACATGGTGAGTTTAAAGGGGGCTGTGACTAGGATTTTCTTGAAGGGGGACTCGGCTTTCAAAAGTGGGAAACAATGGATTGGTTTCACTCATCCCCCACAAAGACAAAAACATTCAAGGCTATTTTTCCTAGTATTTTTCTATTATAATCACGTCAATCTTTTCACTGTCCCCTGATCCCAAAAGAAAATGCACAAATTTTCTATGAGCGTGTTGCAAATTCTCATGGTGACTCTACAGGAAGCAGTAGAGTTTCTGATGATTTGAGTGAATGATGGGTCCCTCTCCTGGCTCACTAGCACTGAAGCACACAACCTCAGAGGCCCTGTAGAAACAGTGACTGCATTGCATTGTTTCCTATTAATTTCTTTGCCGTATAATTTGAGATTTGTTTTTCCCTTGGAGGACATTCTAGACTAAATTACAACATATTTCAGGTGAATTGAAATCCTGATGTAAAAGCAGGAAAAGACATGTACATTTGAGTGTAAAGTTTGCTCATGGACTGGGCTTCTCTACTGAAAGGTCACTTCTAACAGTGAGAGTGACCTTTCTAGTGGGTGCTGCTGAAGGAAATTTGAAATGCAACATAAGTATTACATGGACCTACTGTAGGGCTGTATCGAGCCAGTCCTGGGGCCAGAAGGAAAGAGTTAACACTCTCTGAGCCAGGGAAGGAGCAGGACTGCATGCACAGTGAGTGGGAGGGTAGCAGGGCTCTCAGCTGGGGTGAATTAGAGCCTTCCCCCAGCACATTACAAAAGGGAAGGGCAGCGCTAGCTCTGGTTGTTCCTCGGTGTTCGCTTCTCGTGGGGGAAAGAGCTAGCTCAGAGCGTGTCTTTGGAAGGTCTGTTGTCTTGTTTGTTTAGGATTTGAGAACGCTCAGTGGAGCTAGGGTGACCAGATGTCCTGATTTTATAGGGACAGTCCTGATTTTTGAGTCTTTTTCTTGTATGGGCTCTTGTAGATTACCCCCCACCCCCTGTCCCGATTTTTCACACTTGCTGTCTGGTCACCCTAAGTGGAGCTCACGCACACCAGGGTTACAGGCTGTTTGTTTGCTATTGCTGTGTTTTATATGAGATTGATGTAACCCTCCCAAGCCCAGGAACCCTTTAATCTGAGACCTGCGTAATAGAAAGACTAAGGTGTTTATGTCCTTAATTATTCAGCAACATTTACTTCCTTCTTTGTGGATTTGTACAGTCAAATGTAACCCCCCTGTCAGGTAGTTTGGGATGCAAATGTTGAGCCCCTGAGTGACGCAGTGTGGCTGGGAGATGCTGCTTCCCGAGCAGCCCGTCACAAAACAGAGATGTGTAGCTAGATAGTGGGCTGAACTCTGCTGTTCTGATTTCCTGCTGCTTGTAGATAGAAAGCCCATCAACATTCATCTTCTCTGATTAGATCAGTCCTTTCAAAGCGAGGATTTAAACAGCAAAGAGGTAGTGAGGGACCCAAGCCTGGCTTGGCAGGTGCGTGCGAGGGGAAGTAGGAGGAAGACACCCCACCAGCCGCTGTCTCTGGATACAAGAGGCTGAAAGCCGGTGCTGATTCACTACATTGTTCCTCTGTGTCTGAGAGAGTCTTGGCTCAGCTGAAGCCCAGATGTGAGGCAGGTGGTGAAGCAGCAGCAGAACTTTGCCTAAACTGGGTTCAGAAAAAAATAAAAATGCCCCATCAAAAGCCGCTGGGGAAAGAGGCAGGTGGGGGTGAGGGACAGCATTCTGTGCCAACAACAATTCACTCAGTGTAAATATTTCTAGAATGTTAGGCACCGAAGCCTAGATCCTGCAATGACTCACACATTGAAGCCTGCTGCCAGTCAGACTCAAAGGTACACATCCTATAGCAAGATGAATTGGATCTGGTAATTGCAGCCACGTGCATGCCTTGTGGTCCAGTTACTGGGCACCCGGTTCCTGAAATGAATGGGATCGCTCATGTGAATAGAGCGAACTCTGTGTGTGCATCTTTGCAGGATTGGGGCCTAAATCCTGAACAGAGTCTATCCACAGGTTTAAAACGGCAAGTCCATTATTTCTGTAACATGATCAGTAAGACCCTCAGTCTCCAAAACAAATTAAAAACCAAAGCACATTTGCTGACAAAGGGTGTCGGACGCGCTGCACCCAGTATAAATCCGCCAGCAGCCCGAGGCTCCTGGTCAGCTAACAAGAGTCCACGGCTGTCGTGACCATTCTACTGAAATGAAGGAAACACTTTTCAAGCACAAAGAGGATTAGCCATTAGATTCGAGGAGTATAAATCTCTCTAGTGTTTCCATTTGATTTCCTCACCTGTCAGCTCTAACCTCCATCTCCCAAGCACCAGAGTCCCCTACCAATCCCTCCATTCGGCCTTAAACATTTCTGTTCAGACATGGAGTTGAATGTTAGTTTGACAGATCTGAGGAGGGGGAGTGCTGTAATGTGATACTTCACACACCCAGCTGAGTAATAAATGGCCTGTAGGATATTTCAGGTCCAAATAGGCAGTTATGGTATCTCCCATCATCCCTCAGCCTCTCTGCAACTATTGTTGCTACCTTTGTTCTATCCTGAGGTTAAGCCACAAGAAAATCATTGCTTGTTTGCTGTTTTTCTTTCCACGGTTTGGGCAGAGCTCGGATGGTGCTTGCAATTTACCCACTTCAGGCATGCCTAGGTCCTGAACGACAAAGGGCAAAGCAAAAAGTCTTTAAAAAATCCCAGGTGTGTCTGAAGGTGTGAGGCATTTATCAGGTGATGAAGGGCATGGAGTTCATATTACCAGAGTTCTCCCTCTATCACATTGCTGCTCAGGGAAGCAAAAGACAGCATTTATTTATAACCTTCTTCAAGTAGAAACCAGCAAAAGTGACCCATCACTACAGGAGATTTTTCAAGCCACCCAGGAACAAAGTGATATTTAGTTGTCGTTAAAGACTCATAACTGCATAACAATTTCATGCTATGTTAACTTCTAGGTTTTCTTTCGCATATAAATTTTTAAGGAGTAAAATAGAAAAACCCAGGCACTTGACCTTTAATCGTAGTTATTTGTGTGATCAGTCAAGTGTGGGAAAAAGCTAGTTTGTGCTTGAAAGATGCCCTTTAAAACTAGATTGCTCTAATATGACACATGACTCACATGCTGTAATATATAGGATCTCACTTAGCAGCCTCTGGGGCACAACAGCCTGCCATTTAATATTCATGCACGGGCTCATGCTTCTGGTACAATGAAAGGTATTAATGTCATGTACCAAATCAATACAGACCACTGGGATAGTTTCATTCACAACAAGAAGACCCAGGGGAGCCATATGCATTTATTTCATTTCACAGCCTAACCAGTGGAGTGTATTTCAAATGTGTGGGGAGGTTTTGATGTTCGGGGTATTTTTTTTTTTCCAGTGACACACATCGTGCTAATCAAATACAAACTTTTCCATTTGGTTACAACATTATTCCAGGCATCTGTAAAGACTTAATGTTAGAACAGCCAGAGGTGTTTTAATTATGTTTCTGGAGCATCATGGTGTGCTGGGGAATTGAGCTCATGAGTTTTTCTTTGGCCAGATGGAGGAAATAAAGATGCTGATGGAAGCACAGAGATGCTTTTATAAACAGAGACTCTTAGGGTGGGAAAAGCTCTTAGAAAAGAATTCCTGGGTTTTCTGCTCACTCCTGTCATACACACACAGCTCTGCCACCTTCCTGATTTCCACTGCCCAGCACTAGGATAGCCCCAGGTGACAGCAATGGAAGAGTTTTGAGTTGTCATTGGTGATCCCTGCTTCAAACTCCAGAACAGCAAAGGACTACCCTGAAACTCAGCAGACATGGGGCTGCAGGACCCGCACCTCTATAATTCCCCGAGATGAGATATTAGCTGCTGTAATTGGAGACAGAAAGATAGTTTTGAAACCGCAGTGAAAATAACCCTCATGACAAAAAAATCGATAGAAACACCAAGGACAAAGGATCAGACTCCGTGCCCATCAATTCCTGAGATAAAGAGCTGGAAGTCTTGGTGGGAGAATGGGCACAGCTGGACCAAGAAACAAAACTTTTTTCTTTTGCTGACAAATGAGGTTTTAGGATAAAGGGTAAGGGAACTGGGAGGACATAGGCTTTGATGTGTGGTGGCAGGAGATGCCCTTGAAGAGAGAGAGAGATTACAGAGAAACTGAAGTCTTGATGTTATGGTAGGTTTGAACCTGCACTTTCCCTTCTGGACTCAAAAGGTTTTGTTTACAAGTGTAAATGAATTAGTCACATGTCTTCTTAGTGCTCTTTTGTGCATGTCACACAATCAACAGACTCCAGCACAGATTTGCCCGTCTCTGCTCCAAAGGGCTGGAATCTGGAAAAGCAGAGGGTGCTGCAAGCAGGTCAGGTCAGGTCAGGTGCATTGGCAGAGCTGTGGGATAGGAGGGCTTGTGCTGAGATAGGAGGGGGCACTGCAGGTCTAGATTCAGGGGGACTCTTAGGGTTGTGTGGGCATGGGCCAGGATGGGAGTAGCCAGAGGTGATGCAGATCTGGATTGAAGGGCATCAGCAAAGCTGCCAGGGGACAGGAATAATCTATGAATTGATTTGGCATGAAATAAATATGTCAACTTGGAATGATGAAAAATTAGGAGGGTTTAAACAATCAGCCCACATACACTGTACCATCTGCAAATCTTCCATTTGAATGCACAACTCCAAGGCATGTTCTGAGGGCTCTACCCCTAGGTCTCCAAGAGGGTACAGTACCACCTCGATAAATGCACCCACAGGGGCTGGTGACAATGCCAGCTAATTGCTGGCATCCTTTTCTCACAGTTCAGTGACAGAAGTCATAACTAAAATAAAAATTAATGTCAAACTAGCTCATAAATCCCATGATAAAGGCAGCAGGGCTCCTGACTGCAGGCTCCAAAAGGAAAATGTTCATAACAAGGATTAACTCTTTGTACCGTCTGTGGCATTGAACTGGAAATAAAAGCAATCAGCGCAATCCGTTTGTTTTTAATGGCCTACTTTGCTGTCAGATGTATGCTCTTCTTGCACTCTTTGGAATCTCTGTAGTAGAAATGTTTCACAGCAGCTCTTCAGCTTTTAATGTAATCATAGGAAAGATCCTTGACTAAATAAAGGCAGCTAATCTGGGTAAATGCCTTTAAGCATCTTTACATTTCTTGCTAATGGATTTCTAGGCAGCCCACAGGGACCCATGTACCAGAAAATAATGTAAAATATAGTGAGTGTCTTGTGTTTTTTTGAAGTGCCTCACATTTGTCATAAAATGAGAAAATCCACAGCTGTAGGCAGCGTAAAACCATTATATTCCTATAATGTATATGCCTTTTTATTGTTGTCTATATGAAATCTGGATTTTCATTAGGGGGCAGGGATCCACCCAGTCCTCCGTTCCAACTCAATCAGAGACAGATTATCACATGCTATTAATTAGAGCCAGCCATTAATTAGGTGGGGATCTGGGTTTTGCAATCTGGTGTTAGAATCTGAAGTGCAGGCCCAGGGCACTTAGCACCGCTCAGGAGCCCTGGAGAGAAAGAAAATGACAACCTCCACTCCCGGTATCGTCTGTGTTTTAGGATCAGCACGCTGGCTTTGAGAGAATAATGCTGTTGCTATCATTTATCCTGGCTGGGAAGCCAGCAAAGCCAGTCAGCCAACCACAGCTGGCTCAGGTGAGGGGTCAATACAAACCATTTCTGTAGCTCGTGAGATCCTGTATCCTTCCGAGCATCTCTATTTGTTTTCCTTCCTCCTTTTCAGACTCACTTTAGCAAATCTGGGTAGAAGGATAATCACTTCAGAGCAATATTAGCACCGAATGGCAGACCAGCACTAACTCAGGACAGCTGCCTGGTGACCCAGTTCGAACCAGACACAAGTCCAGGATTCAGAAATTCCAGACTGACTTGTATAATAATCATCTTATTTATTAAGCCTCTGCCCTTCCTTCCCCTCCCTCTCCCCACCTCCTCCATCCCAGCAGGGCTCTCAGGGCTCTGCACAGACCATTTAAATATAAGAACAACACACCACATATTCTTTATTTTGTTCCACTAATTCAATGACTTTCACAGCGATTCAGAGTCAAAGGCAAATCCCCATACAGAGAATGGATCCATTTGTTCCGCGCATTGTGAAGGCGAGAGGCCCGTCTGACCTTGTCCTTCTCTCCATGTAAACAAAAGCAGTGCTCCCATCACTCTGCATGCTCTCTGGCCACCTGCCATGAGGTCCATACCTTCCTGCAGAGACTTCATTCATCAGTGTAGCAACCACAGCTAGTCTGTTGCATCCGTCCATATAACCAGATACCCCGGTGATGGGCTCAGTATAAGAATATGAACAAAGTAAAAATTCTGCCCTGGCTTCCATGCTGTGCCACTCAAAGTGGGTGAGAGGGGAAGAGCAGGGGGGCCCGTGCATCTCGAGGATACGCACCCTGACAGCAAAAGGTTCTCTTCATCAGCCATGCAGCAATATCTCTTCTTTCCTCCAGATGACATTGGCTGTGATATGCGGTGTTGTTGTAGTTGTGTCGATCCAAGGAGATTAGAGAGACAAGGTGGGCGAGGTACTATCTTGTATTGCACCAACTTCTGTTGGTGAGAGAGACAAGCTTGCCAGCTTACGCAGAGCTCTTCCTCAGGTCTGGGAAAGGTACTCAGGGCAGGTCTACACTACAAACGTGCATTGGCAGAGCTGCACCCCCCACAACACACCTTTCTAAATCCATGAGTCTTACGCATGCCTGTCACAACATGTGGTGCACCTCATCCAGGGCACTAAATACCCAGTAACAACAAGGAGGGTGAAACCAGACAATCACTATGCTCTTGAACTCCCTATGAACTCACACAGACAGACGATAAAAGAGAAAAACACCCCGTCACCCATGGGTGAACACGTCTCACAAAGCGATCGCTCCATTCCGACCTCTCAGTCCTCATCCTCAAAGGAAACCTGCCCAATGCCTACAAAAGGCGAGCCTGAGCGCTCAAAGTCAGAACTTTGCTAGACACTAACAATCACCGACTGAATAGAGACGCTGGATTTATATCATATTACAACCATCTGTAACCCACTAAATTCCCCACCAACCCTGCTTTTTTTTTCTCCTTTCTCCCCTATTATTGGAGAGAGGTTAATGGGCCTCTTCACCTTGAATGGTCCCTTCATATATCCATTAGCTCCTTGTGCTGAACAATCCATTCCACCTGGTATTTAGCTGTTCCTTTCTGAGCACGTTGCCCAGACCTGAAGAAGAGCTCTGTGTAGCTCTCAAGCTTGTCCCTCTCACCAGCAAAAGTTGGTCCAATAAAAGATATCCCCTCCCCCACCTTGTCTCTCTAATTGGCTGTCATATAAAGATGATGCATGGCAGGACGTCCCAGAGTGAAGCAGCTCCCATAAATGGTCATAGCACTATGTGAACATATGGCTACTTTGGGTGGCGCGGTCTCTGCTACCTGTGCTAAACCCCAGAGGGTCCCCTGCGTGGTCCTGCTGCCCTGAGAGTCGTGCGCTAGGACTTATCCTCCTTGGCATCTGCAGTTTACAGCAGGGCTTCCACAGCCTAACAAATGTTCATAGCAAAATATGTCCCACCCCATTCCCATTGTGATGGATACATTCACAACTCTACGACATGTTCTTCTAAAGCAGCAGAGGGAAGCCAAGCAAGTGCACTGGCAGCTGGGAAAATAGAGACCTGGGCCAAGCAAGTTTCATCAGAAAAATTAGACACAACTGAGAGTCCGACCCAGCCATTCCCAAGGCCAGACCCTGATGCACAGCCAGTGTACAGGTGGTTTTTCCTCTGAAAAAAGATCAGTTCTAATGGCCCACAGGTGGAATTTCACAAGGGTAGTTGTTGGCTTTGATGCAGGCTCTGCTACTCGCAGCCCTTATGAGCCAGGAAACAATCACACCCATAGCCCACGTCTGGAAGAATGTCGATGTTTCTGGAAGTTGATCTGCTGAGTCTCATCATGAAGTTTCAGATCTCAAGACCAACCAAAATTTGGGCCACGTTTGCAGAAGGTAACCTAGGCTTGGCAGCCTTCTCCTGAGCCAGGCTGGCTTCTGGTGACTTCGGGCAGACTTCTCGATTCAGGTGGGTCCAGCAGCTCCTGGCAGGGGTTCTGAAGCCAAGTACAGATGACTGTGTGTGTTTATGCACATGGCATGGCAGTGAGCTGTGTATGCAGAGCATCCAACTGTAGACACTTTTCAGAAGCAATGTATCCAGGCCCAGGGCCTTTTTCAGATTTCACCCTCCCAGCAGCTCTAGCAGTGGGGAGGTGTCCCAGGAAGCATCATGGCCAGCTAGATCACCATGGGCGGCAGGTACCATAGGCTGGGGAGTCTGTGCCTCTTCAAAGAACCAGGTGTGGCCCCGCCCACACTCCACCCCTAGCCCCCTCCACCCTGCTTCCCGCTCTCTGGCTCCAGTCTCCCTGTGCGGTGGTCCGAGTTTGGGCTGGGGCCACGCCACCCGCCCTCCTGGCACTCCGGGGCTGGGGGTGCTAGCCTGGGGCAGGGGCCGCCGCTGGCAGCCATGGTGGGGGGCTCTGGCCTCCTATGGGGGGAGGGATGCAGAAGGGGCGGGGCTTGAGGCAGAAGGGGCAGGGCAGGGGTCTAGCCTCCCCCAGCTGGTTGTTCACACGTCACCCATGGGTTAAACTAACATGCGTTATTGCCCCTGTCACTTTGTGTCTGTGCCTGAGAGTCAGACAGGCAGCCCAGCTCTCCAAGTCACCTCTGTTTCTCTCATCGGCTGCCCTTGAAAGGCAGGCTGGAGAGAGACCGTCTGAGTAACCTCTGGCAGATGGATTGTTCCGCTGCATTAGCAACTGGTCCTGCTGGGCTCTGTCCCATCTGGATGTATTTGTCTCCGGTTACACTGTGGTGAGTTTTAAAGGGGAATGTAGGGAAAAGCAGGAATCACAAAAAGCCCACCTGGGTTGTCCATAAGGAAATACTCACTGCAACTCCTGTTACCTCAAGGGGTGTTTTCTGAGGAGTGGTGAACGCATTGCAGCAGCTTGGACAAAGCTCTGAATCCAGGCACAAACTGGAGTTAATTAAAGCAGGTGCAAAAGAAATAACCGTCTTGCCCTTTCCGAATCCCAACTCCACCCCAACACGATGCACTGCTACCATGCGATGGCAAGGGATGTGTCTGGTGCATCATGCAAAGGTCACCCAGACTTCGCTTTGCTGGAGGAGCTCAGAGAGACACCAAATGAGAGTGGGATCAGGATAAGAGGGGTTGTTATTGAGCCAAATACATCTCTGGTGTAACAATCACTAGCCACTTTTGAAAATCTCAGTCAGCCTCTGTGCTCTCGGGACGTGTCGCCCAGGGACAGGTTTGGGCCTTGAGTTTCCCACAATTCTTGGCTTCAAGGTGTCTGAAGGGCGACAGCACTACCGGAGGTTTGCGTGTCTAGGGCAGCTTGGAGATGGATAAGCAGCCAATTAGCAAAGGGTGGGGGGAAGTTCTGCAGGTAACAGCCATGCTAGTAGAACTGCCATTTTGTCACAAAAGCTGGTGGTAGGCTGTGGCCCTATCTACACTACAGCTGTAATCCCACCAGGGGCCCTGTGGCACCAAGGTTAAAACCTGTGTTTTGTAACTAGGTAAAAAACCTAGACAGTCCAAGACTTTCTGGCCAATCCACAATCTCATCTGCCTTGGGGTGTGACTGGCTTCCCTAACTCAGTGACAGCTGGAGTGTGAAAGGGGACTGAAGAGATTTCAGAAATGGGAAAGACCTAGGAGATCACTTAGCCCGTCCCTGTTCCCTAAAGAAGAATCCCGGGGGTGCTGTGTAGACTGCATTTGAACAAACCCACAGATGGATTCGCACCATCTCTACGATGCATGTCTCATACTCTAAGCATCCTTCTGGATAGTAATATTCCTGTTCAGCCTAAAATGGTCCTTTTCTCAACCTCTGGATTTCAGAACAGGGAGCTAGTGTGTTAACCAGATAACGAGGTGAAAGGACAATGACGAACTTCTGTGCTGTGAGTCCATTCCGTGCTGACACATGGCTCTCACTCCACTTCTGCCTGCAGCTCCAGGATACAATCCCACCTGTGACCTCCTGGCAGAGTGACTCACTGAGACAGTTCACCTCGCACAAAGCTCATTGAACGAACATTACGGTCCTGAGACAAACCTCCTGGAGTACGAGAGAACAAATGGCAGGGGAAAGCCGCAGTGCCCCAGAACCCTGTGGGGAAGGGCAGGGCAACACGGAACAGTACCATCGCTATAATACTGATCAGTCAGTTCCTTGGCTGTGTGGGTTAATCCTCAGACCCTACCTTACTGGTTAGGATACGGTGAGATGGTCTCCTGCATTTTTAGTGCCTCTTTTAAATGTTTAAATACACCTTTGCTGAGAAAATTTTGAAAAAGGAAAAACCACCATTTAAACTGCATAGCAAGGGCAAAAACTTGGGGGGAGAAAGAGAGACTGTTTCATAGTATCTCAGTTCTTTGCTTAGCACACACACTGTCTGTGATCTTGTGGTACGTATAGGGGCACGTAAAGATACTGAGGACACTTGGTGTATTCGGGGTGTGTGTGTGTGTGTGTGTGTGTGTGTGATAGATAGATAGATAGATAGATCCCAGCTGAAATCTTTCTCCTGTGGGGCAGTAGATCCCAGAGAGGGAAACATTCTTGTTCTGCATTTAGACTCTTACATGTTAATATGCAAAACATCCCACTGCTTTGTCTAGAATACAATACATTAACTCATTCTCTTTCCACTTTATCTGACATATGGCCTGTCCCAGCAGCCACATTGCCTGAACGCTGCCCATATTCACAAGAGGGAAATGCTATAATATACGAGTGGCTGTGGCAAAGAGGCAATTTGTCTCCAAAGAAGTTTAACATCCCCTTAAACATCAAAATAAAAGAGGAGCTCTAGATAAAATAACGATCTCAGTGGAGCAGGTCTGTTGACCCCAAGGGCCCGATTCACATTAATCTGACTTTCAGGGGTTCTTCTCCAAATAGCGTCCTGGCCCTCCTGCCTAGGGAAGAAACCACAATGACTAGCCAAATGGAACGTGTGTCTGCACAGCCTCAGCTGCAGGTGGCCATAAGCCTCCAGGACTCATTCCCGGATTCGGGGCTGGCCCCCCGGTGCAGCACTGCTAGCAGTGAGACAGCAAACAGGACTCCATCCAGCCCATCTCTGGAAGCTGCTGCCCATGAGGAATTTACAGCTCCCTCTTTGAAAAGAGCCAGGAGACCCGCAGTGTCCCAGCCACACGTTCCTTGTCATGGGGTCAGGGTGTGTGATGGTTACAGTGGGGATGGCTAGGTGTGGAGAAGTCCTGGTATGGAAAAGACTGAGAAGCGTTGCTCTATGCCAAGCCTCTGCCATACCCTTTGTGTTCCTGCCTCTCCCTTAGCAGCTCATTAAGACAGGTTACTGCCGTGGCTTCACTTCAGCCAATGTACCTCAGCTTCTCACGTCCCCGAGAGCTCTGCAGGGAGAGTTCATCACCATGGAGCTTAGCATGCACTGGGGTTCAGCTGCACCACAGCGTGCCTCTCGTGTGGACATGTTCGCACTGGTGCAGTGTGACTTGCACGGGTGCAGCTAACTCCACTGTCAAAACATGTTGCATGAGTGTAAGTCATGCCTACACTCCGGGTTTTCAGCTACAGCACTGGGTGGGGGCTCTGTGTAGACAAGGTCTTAGCTCATTGTGTTTGCTTTCCAACTGAAACTCCCAGGCGCATGCTGGAGAGAGGGACGGGGAGAGACTGGGGAGCAGGTGGGCTTTGCTGAATTTTTTCACCCCACGTTTAGAGTGGAGGAGAGGCCTGCCTGAGCCAAGGCAGGGTTGTAAGAGGGCAGCTGGCTCACTGGAGAGCTGAGGAGTCTGGTGGCATTTCTCGGGCCCAGTTTCCTTTTCTGTCTGCTCTATTGTTGCTTTTTGCTTTAAACTCGAATCACAAAATCCCTTTAAATGAAAAAGCTCCCTGTCTCCTGAGCTGTCCGCTGTAATGATCTCTTCAAAGGAGGGACTTAGGGATGCTTTAGTGTGGACTGGGCATCTAATTCTGCAGATTTAGTATATAAAATAATTAGACTCTCTGGTCCAGGCCCTGAGGGACTCAGCCCAGCAGGTAACTCGCTGAACGCAGGCAGCGTTCCAGAAATGCAGGTTAGAGTTCAGGTCTGCAGAGCAGTTCAAGGCTGGAGTCAGATCTCTCTTAACAAGAGCAGAGGGGCCTGAGATGGGCAGTGCAGCAGCCCTTTCTGGGTCACCTGCAGAAATAAACCCTCCTGTGCCCTGCTGGCCCTGGCCATCAGGCAGGGTCCACTGCTGGGGAGCACAGAGAGAAAGGGAGGATCAGGATGTCCCTGCTTTGTGGCAGTGCACTTGCTTCAACTCACTGCCATGACAGGAACACAACCTGGGGCAACTTCCTCCGAGGGGAGAAATACCCGAATCCTGTTGACATCCCGCCATCCTTCCCCGGCATCCGGATCCATATGACTGGGGCAGATTCCCCAGGGAAGCACAGCATGTGCTGCCTCGCTGGGACCCAAAGATTCCTGCTGGTGCTCATGGCCGCCAGCGCTTGCTGCTGGGTCATTTCTCTCAGGGGGTGTTCAGACAGATTTGTGGCCTGAATTTCTGAGGTGCTGAGCCCAGGCCGTTGACTTCACTGGGACATGTAGGTACTTGGCGCCCTTGAAAATCAGGCGTTTGGAGAAGCAGATTGGGGAGGAAAAGCAGAGAGCTCTGGGGGGAGCCAAGAGAGCAAACGAGGCAACGTTGCCCTGGGATGCGAGCCCCCTGTAGTTACAAAGTGAGAAGGAAATAAAAATGGAGAGGGAAAAAAGGAGAAAGGAAGGAATGGGGGGGGGAGGACCTTATGATGCTCCAGTGTGGCTTGGAGGCCTGGATACGTGGCTCGAATTCAAACCTGGGGCCGTGGCCCTCCAGGCACGAATGGTAAAGAGTGTCTGTGGAGGCTGAGTGAGAGCACAAGCTCCCATTCCTCCTCCTCTAGGCCTCATTCCTCCTGTCCATTCTCATCTTCACAGCAGAGAGGCCTCTGCGAGTTTCTCTGCCTCATGCCATGTCCCTGTCTGGCCTGTTCGGAGACGCATGTTAGGGTCCTGCCCTAGGACGCACACTCTTCCCAGCAGCCCCAGGGAATGGCCGAACACAGGCTCCCCAGGGTGAAAGAGGGGTGGCAAAGCACCCCCACTCTCACTGTGCTCCACCAAGAAGCATTTCTCAGTCACTTAAATGACACCCTAGAACATGGATCGGCAACCTTCGGCACACGGCCCGTCAGGGAAAGCCGCTGGCGGGCCAGACCGGTTTGTTTATGAGCAGCGTCTGCCGGTTCGGCCGATCGCAGCTCCCACTGGTTTGCCGTTCCAGGCCAACGGGGGCTGCTGGAAGCGGCATGGGCTGAGGGACGTGCTGGCTTATGCTTACGCTTCTCCACAGAGCACGTTTGCCCAGTCCCTGCAGAGCCGTGCTGCTGGCCAAAGCACCGAGCTGCCCCGGCTCTGCCTTTCTGAGGACAGGAGGTGGGAGGAAAGCGGGTGTGAGATGCTGGTGAATAAGTCCTGAGCCCTTGGAGCGGTGTAGAGCTGGCTGGACAATAGAGACCCGGACAGGTAATTAGTATCAGAAAGGAGATTTTACAGGATTAAAAATAAACAAAGGGAATCAATTATCTGATAGGAGGTTTCAGTCAAGAGGCACACAATGGGATATAAATTGCTGACTCCGGAGATCTGATGGAGCCCAGATAGCAACAAAGCACAAATCCAATTCCGTCCCGGCTCATAATGGACCTGCAGCCCCGGCTCAGGACGAGCCTGGGGAAGGCTAAAACGAAAGCATTGCTATGAATCGGCGGCAGCTTTGAGTGGACCTGGCCAGCCAACATCATTACAGCCCGGACCGATGCAGTGCTCCGGGGTCTCAGCGTGTGCCCCACTCAGAGACAGACACAGACAGGTATGTCATCTAAGTACCATTGACATTAAACACGGGGGGGGCAATGAAGAAGGGGGCTGGAGGGGAGCAGGGGGAGGGCTGAGGTATGGAACAGCCCTACCTGTTTGGGGAGCAGTAATGTCGCTCTGTAGCAATGGCCCCAAGGATTAACTGTAAGCACGGCGTGTGAACACAGCCACTGTGGCAGACAACTAGATGAGGCAATTGAATGTGACAGGGCCCGGGCTCGGGCATTACCGATGGCGTCTGCTCATCCTCCCTGCACTGGGCAGGACACTTACCAGCCCTCCACAGTGGGGGAGATTCTGGGAATTTCATTTACTGAACATACTGGTTCCCTGCCATCTTCCACTCCCATTCACACTGCACAGCCTGTACCATGCTTGGAACCTGCCATCTTGCTAGACAAACCGCGCTGCCCATCCCTGCCAGGCCTCTGAATACTTTGCAGAGAACACAGGCCAGCTGAAGCCAATGGATTTACCCCCAAGGAGGGTTTTAGCCCATTCCCTGCAGTGATATCTGATCAGCCATCAGGGCCGGCTCCAGGCACCAGCTTAACAAGCAGGAGCTTGGGGCGGCCAAGGGAGAGGGGCGGCATGTGCGGCAATTCGGGGGTGGCAGGTCCCTCTAGGAGTGAAGGACCTGCCGCTGAACTGCCGCCACCGATCGCGGCTTTTTTTTTTTTTTTTTGGCTTGGGGCGGCAGAAATGCTGGAGCCGGCCTTGTCAGCCATTAATAACAGCTCTGATATTCACTGTGATGATATTACTCAAGAGGAAATCGTTGGGTGCTAATAGAAATGTAATTTAGCACTCCAGAGGCACCCTGTTGTAATTTAGTGCTAATTAATGTCCAGTTACTTAAAGTAAACAGATTGAATTTGGGACTGAATTATTTTCTATGCATTGAAATAGTTTCTGAACTAACATTGTCATGACTATCAAATTCCTGTATTCCCAGAGCCTGAAAGCCACAAGCCCCCAGACGTGGGTGTGTCTCCAGCCATAAGGAAAAACAACGAGGAGTCTATACACTGAAATGTAAACACAATATTTATATCCCAATTGATTTATTTTATAATTATATGCTAGAAATAAGAATGTAAGCAGTTGTTCAGTACTAGTGTGCTGTGACACTTCTGTATTTTTATGTCTGATTTTGTAAGCAAGTCATTTTAAAGTCAGGGGAAACTTGGGGGTACACAAAACAAATCAGACCCTGAAAGGGGAAGAGTTGTCTGGAAAGGTGGAGAGCCCCTGCTCTAGGCACCTGTTACAAATGGATCAATGGTAGCACCTTATATTGTGGCCAAAGCAGTCTAGCATTTGTGGTCCCCATACCAGGGTGGAGGCAGCACCTACACATCTAACCCCTGGAGGGACCCTCATAGCAGCGATTCAGGATAGCTTGTGGCTTAAGGTTAGAGTCCAGAAGACCACAAATCAAATCTGAGCAGGGCGGGCTCTGCTCCTTATGCGGATGAATTGACTTGTGGGCAGAGAGTGGAGCCTTCAGATAAGACCTTAAAATTCAAGTCCCTGTTTCCCCAGCATGGACAGCAAAGATCCAGGGCGCTTTTCATAGGAGCCTTTTACCAAAACGCCCCCTCCTCTCTGATGTGCTCCTGGCTGCCAGCCTGCAGCGGTAGCTGCATTCAGCGGTGCTGTGCGAATACAGGGTGTACAGGTCAGCGAAATACAAAGTCTAGCTTGTTACGTTCAGATTGGTAGTGTTGTAGGGGCCGGGGGCAGGGGTGTTATTCTCTTGTTTCCTAGAGTGATAGGATACACCTGGGTACACTGGGGGGGCAACAGCAACCTGCTCCCTAACCCATGAGCCAATCAGACTCCACAGGAATTCTGGGGCCCAACCAAGCGAATGTTCCTGACAAGCTCTGTCAGACTGAGCAGCACCTCCGCCTCCTTCCCCAGGCAGTGAAATCAAGGCAGCCGCTGGCAGGCCCTGTGAGACGCTACTCGGCACGGGGGGGGATAGACTCTGGCCCCAAGCGTGCGCTGGCATGGGAAGGACTGGCACGCTTGGGGGGAGCAGAGCATGAGTTTGGTGGCGACAGAGTCGAGGAGGTGAGTGACCTGTGGGGTCAGAAAGCGACAGGAAGCGCACTGCTCTGCCAATCATTTGGGCTGCAAGGCTTTCGAGGCAGAACTGGGTAACTGTGGCGGCCTTTCCAGGCACTTTCCTAGGCAGAGGCAAAGGATGTCCAGCTCTGAGGTATAAAACACAGGACATGGGGGTGGGCAATCTGGACTGGAGGGGGAAGGCTCGTCTCAGTGCCACTTGCTCCTGCCGCGCCCCCCACATTCTACCCTTTAAAATGGCAACGCATGGAGGAGTGTGAGACAAAAGCGCCGAGCCACTGATGGGACCTATGTACTTGGGCCTGGCCCCACTTTCCCCCCCTGAGCCTCAATGGGCCCCACACCCCCTCCTCTACCCAGGCCTGAGGAGAATGCCCAGGTGTCCTCAGCCCTGGCTCCCTGCACAGGCAGCAGCACCCCACCCTGATCCCTCCAGCCCGAGGGCACAGACTTGGAGGGGACGAAGCCAAGGGTGGCCCCTTGTACAAAGGGGAAACCCGGAAGGGAAGGCAGGCCACACGCCTGGGAATGGGAGGAACAAGAACCAGAACTTTTAATGTCCCAGGAAAACACACAGCTGCAAAAGTTATTACAGATCATAAAATCTTCTAGTTTTATAAAAAAACAAATAGTCCAGTCGCTGTGATATAGAGAGAAGAATACTATACAAGGACCAGCAATCCCTAAAGAGAGGAGATTGCAACCCTAGAGCTCCCGGCAGAAGAAGAAATAAATGAAATTAAAAATACTCCTGGCACTAGCATGGCCCTTCCCGGCTAAGCCTCTATCATGTGTGACTCCCCACCAATCTCCTCTCGGTGCACGTTGGCTGTTTCATTGCTGAGCTGTTTGGAACAGGGACCTTCTCTCCTGCATGTCTGCAGAGTGTCTAGCGCGCCGTTAGCACTAAATAAATAATAATAGCTGGAGATGAGGATTAGCTGTTGAGACTTATGCAAAGGAAGCCTCCAGGGGCTGAAGCAAAACAAAGGTTTAGTGCAGGGATGCTGGGATGAGTCACACTTTACTCCATCCTTATTACAGGATGTTCTCATTGAACATTTCAAAGGAAACCTTCTTTGCCTGTAAACACTGAACCTGGGTGCCTGTGACTGGTGACTGTATACAGAGGTCTATCAAAGAAATGCTAAGTACTGTTGGATTTGAGAGCACCAGAGAATAACTGAGCGTGCGTGGAAATGGAAATGTCGGCTTTTGAAAAAAAGAGAGAGGCTGAGATTTGACTTGATGTTTCTCTGAAAAATTCACAAAGAACAAAAGGCGAATGGGCCAAGGGGAGAAAACCAGAAATTTTGGCAAAAGCAAACCCAGGCCCGAGAAACACACAGGCCAGAGATCTGAGCAGCTGTTCAGCCACCTGCCTTCACATCTGTCCAGGGATCTCAGTGGGGCCAGAGAATCATGGCCCAGACCAACATAGGGGTCAGTCCCATAGAGTTAAACAATTTCCTGGAGTTAAACTATCACTTCAAACTGCAGAAGCATCGCAAATATCAACAGCTCTCTGCAAGGGCTTCCTCTCCCCTTCTGCACAGAAGAGCCTGAAAGCAGTGCTCCCAGAAACACAGCCAAGACAGAATCACAGTCACCCTGCAGAACAACGGCCGAGCTGAACCACGCACCACTCCTTCTTCTGGCCGCGCTGTGATTCACAGACCTGTCAGGGAGGGGCCTTTCCCGGGTTTCCGGATCACTTGTTCAGACCCGTATTCTTGCTCTTTGGCAGAAGGTCCCACCGCCAGCTCCTAAGATCAGAGCAAACTGCTCACAGGCAGCCTGGGGAACGTTCTGCTGGATGCGCGTGTTGTTCCTGGGGGAGAACCACCCGTTTGCCCTGAGACTGCGGGTCTTCCATGCAGGTGTGGTGCCTTCCCTGCCTACTCCCCGGTACCCTGCCCCCCTGCTCTGGCCAGCAGGCTGGGTGTGTGCTGGCTGAGGCTTGAGTCCCCCGGAATGCTCTGGGCTGGGGGTTTAGAGGAGCTGTGGGTGCAATGGAGGGTTTGCTGGGAGAGGCTGGATTCCTAAAGCTCTTCTACACGGACCCCGGGAGCAGCTCCCGCAGCTCATTAATGACACCAAACATCAGCCAATTTCACAGACTGACCCCTGCTCCCAACGACTCCTGCCCGGGGACCCCGCCCTCAGCTCCATGGAACACCTCCCACAGTGGGGATTTGCTGTCCTGTTTGCTGGTCTCCTCTCAAGCCCCCTCCCTTCCACAGGGCACCCCGGCTGACCCAAAGAACATCACAAGCAGCATCGGGGCTGCAATGAGGGGAAGGCAAGTCCATGTAGATGAGCCATGAGAGGGGGATATAATGCTGCGCACCTTACAAGTGTGGTACATGTGCCCTGCCATAAGTGAAGACAAATCCTTGGGGAATGTGTGTGTGTGTAATTAAGAGGAGACGACGGGTTGTTGTACAAGCTGTCAGCCTGGCTGTAAGGATGAGGAATGATACATAATACCAGCCTTGTTATTAGACAGTTACCAGTATATTACAGCTCTTCTTCCATTAGAAAACCTATTGAGTGTGAGTTATAAGAACAATTAATCCAGTAACGGCAGCACCTCAGACTGAATGCCATTAAATGTTTCAGCCCTCTCATTTACCTGCAATGACCTTTGTTCACCATTACCCAGGGCAACACCTCCATGCACCCATCCCAGATCTCTACTGAGACCCTTCATTGGTTCCCAGCTGCAGAGAATCCATTGCTGACCCACTGAGCTGCCTCTCAGAATCAGTATTTGCTGCACTGTCTTTCTAGAGCACCGGCTCTCTCCCCCTCTGGCTGAACGCCTGCTGGGGGCACTTCGGGAGTGTCTGGCAGAAGAGTGTGTTGAACTGCGTAGCCCCAGTGGGGCCGAATGTCCCTGCTGTAGCAGGCAGAGCTCCAACCTTCCTAGCACTGGGGGGTTTATCTCCCAAGCTCACTAATGTTGTTTAATGCAGAATGATTTTTAATTGAATTCCTATCCTGGGCTAGGCTCTGGGATGCCCTGGCCGTTATGGGCCACAATAAACAGCTGCCTTGCATCGCCAGAGTCTTAGTGCTGCATCTGGCCCTGGCTTTGCATGTGGGAAGGCTCTTTGCCAGTTGGGACAAGAAGGTGTGGCCAAGCCAAGCCAGCCAGAAACCCACAACTGGGACACGTTTTTAATAAAGGCTTTTTCATATGAAAATAACCAGTGGCTGCGTTTTAGACTTTCTGCCTCTAGGAATGTGCTGGTGCAAGTCTCAGGACTCATCTGGTGCAATTTAGAAGTTCCCTCTGAGACAGTTCTCATCCTGCAAAGCTACATCTAAGGGTAGCTTTCAGCTCAGCCACTGGGAGATGATCCAGTTTTTTAGACTCAGTAAAAAGCTGATAATTAACGAGTCTCTTTCTTCACTGGAAACAGATGTCGAGGAGGTTAGCGGAAAAGCGAGAACTGAACTGCGGCTCTTTGCAGCCCCGCAAAGGTCAGAGATGGGGCGGGGGGAGGCGCATCCACCCCTCGGCAGCATGCTTTGTTGGTGCAGCCAATCACAATAATTTAGTCTTTCCTCCCTCTGAGATGAGAGAGCGTTTTCGGCTTTGAACATCTGAAAGTGAAGGGGAGAGAGGAGCTTCAGATTAATGTGTTGGATCCAGGAAAAGCTCCCTGTCAGTCCTTGATCCACCAAACCTGAGTGAAGGTGCCATTGAGTCCAGGATGCAGAACCGCCCACGGCGCTGGTCTCTGGGCCCAGAGGCCATGTGCCTCTCTGTGGGCCCCTCCAGAGGTCTGAGTTCCTTCCTATTGATTCTGCCGACCCCGAGCTGGAAGGTTTTCCAGAGGTTTTTCCTTGTGTTTGTTTTTTGTATCTGGTGTTTGATTCTGTTACGAGGAGGGATCTTTCTAGGGTTAGCTTTCCTGGTCTTCTGAGCTAGGCCCTGAGTAGATTATAAGGTGGACAGGTGGGATCTGAAAAGATGCTGTTCATCCCTTTCAATGGTTCAGTTCAGTGATGTAACAAACAGCTCAGCCGGGCCTTTCATAGCACCAAACGGAGACAACGAATCTGGTTCCCTGACAAGACGAGGTGGGTGATGCAGTCACCTCCCCTGCACTCTTTGCATGGGTGCAGTGTTCAGAAATCATCATCTTCCTCTCCAAAACCCTCCCTGCTCTGCAGAGACCCCCTGGGAGGCAGGGACGTGCTACGCCCCATTGAATGAGCAGGGAGGTGGAGGCAGAACGGTCGGGTGTTACTGCCCACACGCCTCGGGTAGCTGTTTAACCTGACCATCAGCTCGAGTCCATGACCAATGTTTGTGTGATGAGGTGGGCGATAGGCACCGTTGTGTCTGTCTCTCTGTCTAGCACTCCATGGCATCTGCATGCCCACTCTGCTCTCTCCTGCCACCTCCTATTGCCATTGCCAGGTCCCTGGGTAGAGAAGAGGGCTGGCTCCGGTCAGGCAGAACTGGCACATGCAAATGGCTGAGCAGGGTCATCAACATATTCCTCAACAATAAGGCCTGAGACTGACAGTCCGCAAACGAGGAAATTAGAGTTCTATTTTTCAAAAGGCTCCTGGTGGCTTTACAATGAATTCACTGATAGAAAAACAGAGCAAACCCAGAAGGAGCAAATTCAATGGCTTTCAATTCGTGAAGCCACAGGGCTTTGAACAGCCCAGATCCCTGTGGCTGACAAACGTCTCGTTCCCATTCTCTCTTTCTGAATGGCTGTCTCTAAACCAGCAAGGGAGCGACGTTTCTTTTAAATAAGAAGCCTTCCCTGCTCCCGCAGCCCCGCCTGTGCGCCATGGGGTGGAGAAGGCCTCTGACAGGAACAGAAGGGAGCACAAGGGAGGCGCTGCAGGGTTTGTCTCACCTCTGCTCCTGCTACTTGCAGCCGCTCCTTCTAGAGCTGGCAAAACTCCTGCCCTCGTCACACAGAGCTCTGCAACGCCAGGCACCCCTCAGCCACCCAGAGATTTCCATGCAGCCTGGGAGAGTCGTCCCCATGCAGACAGACAGCACATGGCCTGGGCACCACTCAAATCCCACAAACCATCTCCAAATACAGCTCGTGAAAGAGAAGTCATGCACACACCTTGTGCTGGCCCTATGCAGAGGGCCGAATTTCACTTCCTTATACTGTAGCAAGAGCTCCAGCAACTAACGCAACTGATAATGTCAATATCCACCAAGCAGCAGGTGCAGCCACCAGTCAATTCCCAAATTTGGCAGCAGACGACATTAGAGAGGAAGGAGACTTAGCAATTTACCCAAGCCACTGCCTGTGGGTAGTTTGGTATAAGGGAAGGAACAGTGAATGTGGCCAAGAGATGGGGTATCCAGAGCATGCCATTACTTTCAGAAACCATGTAGTTCAGAAACCCTTTGTATTTCAGAGATTTTCTTGCAGATCCCCCTGGGTCCGGAGCAGGGCTTCAGGGATCACCTTCTGAGGGCTTTTTCCTGGGGTAGCAGGTTTCTGACTCTTGCTGTGGGGGGAGCCTGGAGAGGCAGTGCAGCTGCACAGGGTGAGGGGCTGAATATGCTGCCCTCACCCCAGCCCTCTGTAGGGGGCTGTTGTTTGTGCAAGTTACCGAAGGACACCCTGCGTATGAGTAGAACACCATTGCTGGGGCCAGCCAACCTGTAAAGGCCGATCCCCAGGAGCTGTGCTGCCACGGATCCCTCGCTGGGCATGAGCATCACGCACGTTAACACAACCCAGGAGCATCATATGCCAGGTTGTCCAGTGGGGATCAAGAGTAGCTTGGCTCCCTTCAACCCCCACCAGATGCACCCAGTCACCAAGAGTGGGGTCTTCCCAGAGGTGGGCAGGAGAAACGGACCAAGGGCGCCTGTTCTCTCTCCTCTCTCCTGCTGGGCTCCCACTGGCTAGCAAAGGAGGGAGCCTGTGGGCTTTTGGCCCTTCAATGAGAGGAAATCGGTAGGTTTGGCCTGATAGAATAACTAGCTGCACATGAAACGGCCCCTCCTAGTCTGCGTTGTGGGGAGAGCTCAGAGCCTGCAGCCCTAGGCAAAGCATTGGCATCACCCTCTCTGCCATCAGCTGCTGGCTTCTTGGGGGATAATGACTGAGGCACACCAGCCAAGCAAGATCAGAAACCACTGCCCTGCTGCTGAGGGTGCCCATGCTGGGAGCCAACACCATACAAGGAGCAGGAGCACACACAGAGACCAGCTGCTTGCCACAGTGGAATCAGTTCAGAGGGACCAATTGTGTTCTTGAGATACCAGCCAAACTGAGGGATCGATGGCGTTGAAAGCAGCCAGTAAATCCGGGATGCAAACTTCCAGGGGGAGGAGATTGTTGCCTATTTTAACAACAGCTTTTCCAGGGCTGTGCAAGGATGAGCAAGAGCCACGCTGGGGTTTTTCTGTCCAGGCAAGTTCAAGGGTGATTGGTGCCTCAAGCTTTCAGCATCTCTAGGCTCATTTCAAGCCTCCTTTTCACTCCAAAGTGCGGTCTAAGGAGAAAGGTGGGGTAAAAGCACTCTGCTGCGCTAGGCACAGTCACCCTGGCAATCAATGACTGTGAGATTAGCAGGGGCCCTTAGGTGCTCTCAGCGCAGGGTCTCCAGTCTGGGAATCCCTGACTGGCTGTTCAGTGTGACCCAGCATGTCAGAAGGGCCCGTCACTCTAAGGTCAGGGGCTGCTGCTGCTGGAGGCACCAGGAGTTTTGCCTAAGTCCTAAGGACATCAGGACTGACCCTAAGCAGTGTAACCAGACGAAGGCCTCAGCTCCACCAGCCAGTGCCTCCTGGCCCCTGCGGATTGGTCCGTGTTCCGCCCCACCATGCAGGGTGGCTGCTCAGACATTGTGAGGCTCAGCACAGCAAGGCAGCTTGCGAGCCGTCTCCTCCTAAGGAAAGATACATGGTCATTTCCACCACCTCGTGCCCTAAGCAATGTCCCTAGTGTGGCATCAAGGCCATGAGGAGCATGCCGTGTGCCAGCACCCTGAACTCGGAGCACATTCACAGGGAAAAGGTAAGCTGCAGTTTTCCACCAAAGGCTGATCGTAGGAAACTGCATTTCACAAAAGGCCCTGGATTCTCCCCAGAGGGTTGTTCCGTTTACTTCCCAGCAGCTACCGCAATCATGAACAGTCCCAGCCCACAAGGCAAAAGTGCTTCCTCTCTGTTGCTGTCCATGGTGCTGTATTTTTGGCCAGGACTTTGACGTTCTTTTCTGTGCATAGTTAGCCCCAATGGCTTTGAGGTTGCATGAAATCACTTGCCCAATCTCACCCTTTATCTAGACATGTGCAAAATAGTATCGATCCCGAGTCACTGCTACAGGCTTCTTTGTACTCGGTTTTAAAACAGGGACATTAATGTTCCCCCCACTTTGGTTAAAATATTATGTTTCAGACTGAGAACTCATGTCTGAGCCTTTGAGTCCAGAGGTCTGTGATGGAAAAGCTGACCCACCTTAAGTATAATCGTGCAAACCACCATTATTATAATTCTGATGCCCAATTATATGTAATTTGAACAAAGGAGTTTGCATGGCTTTGATTTGCTCCTCTTGTATTCCTGGCTGATTTTATTAAAACCAGTTAGAGAGATTTGCAGCAGTTCTGTTTGAAGCACAGTCATTAGGATTTGCATTTTCAGTGGGGTCAGAAATAATTTCAAAGGGGCTTGCTTTTGTTTTACAATAGGATCTGTGAATCATGGGCTATACTTTCCCACCAGATCTGTTTCCAGACTTGATCTTGTTCTGGCTCCAGTTGTGTTGCTCTTATTCTGCTCTGCTACCATAATGAAAAGCAATGTAAGTGGTCTGAATCTAGGCCACTAAAGACCTACGGAAGATCATGGTAATGTGTGTGTCTGAACACCAACTACCTGGTTTCTGTTTCTGTGTCACAGAGCAGAACCCTGTGGTTTCTTTGCAGGATGGGCTCCTTATGGTACCATCACAAAGCCGGTTATCAGCCGGCATCCCTGGGAAATGTTTGTAATGCAAGGTCCCCAGTACAAGTCAGAGGGTGGGATGTGATTGCAGTGTGTTGGAGCCCTGAGTACCCACAAGCCTGGGCCAGGGCTTGGCCAGACACGGCTTCTAGGAGTTAAACGGCAGCTTGAACAGCTCAATCGCTGTTTCACTGGGGCTCTCACACTGGTTGGGACCAGCTATTCGGATAATCTGGCGCCTGCTCAGCCCAACCCACCTGCAATGCCAGCGCTTCATCTGATACCAAGATGTGCTTCCTGACACTTTCTTATGTTCGTCCCTTTAACTGCCAGCCCCTCTGAAGATCCCTATAGCTGGCCCAGGGCAGGGCAGGGAGATGCTAGCAGGCTGTCCTTCTGGGGGAATAGGAGCCGCAGAGGCAGTGGAAAGAGGAAAACTGAAATAACTTTCCACGATCAGTCACTCATGTTTCAGTGGATTCACTTTGACTGCTGCATTCACAGCGGTGACACTTTTCAGGGTTATCCGAGGTGTCCAGGGTGAATTGCTGCCACCCGCTCACAGCGGAAGGGAGCCCACCTGGGACAACGCTCCTCAATTACCAGCTGCAGGCGCCCCACTCCAGGCCCTGTGACCCTCATTTGTTTCCAGTGCAGGCTAGGACTTTACACACCCCACTTCCTTACACAAGTGCCCAGTCCCCTATCTTTTGGAACCCTACAATCTGCTGCCTCCATGGAGGCAGTGCACCCCAGTTCCCTGGTTCCATCTCAGTTCAACACTCTCCTAAGCATGAGGCATGTAGACAGGTTCCTAGTAGAACCAGACTGAAGTGCATTTAACAGAGCCTGAGGTAAAGATAAAAGAAAAACATAACATGCAGTCTAGAGCCTGTCCATATGAACAAGGGACTTTCCTGGCTAATAAGGTATTTCTCACCCAATGGTTAATTCTTGCAGCTGGGATCCACTTTTCAGGAGACGCTCACGCTGACAGAGTATCCCCCTCTTGTAATAGATAAGCTACATGATCAAATCTTCTGCTCTTATCCGACCCTGGGCTCTTGTCTCCTAGCTGAGAGGGCCCTTTCTTCCAGAAATTCTCTTGGTTGTTGGTTTTTGTAAATCTCCAGCCTGCCTCTTCTCCAGACAGTAACACAGGCTGTCTCCATGGGTGCCCCTTGGTCTCAGGTTGATTGCATCAGTCTCGAGCTCGCCCAGCTCAGGTGAAGGTTTTACTCCCAACAGGTCTGGAGTACAATATTGACGTGTTACATAACTCTAAAGCTGTTTCCCATACAAACATTTCACAATTACCATGACAATTAGCTAGACCGTAGTTTTCTGGCAGAGATCACACATGGCTCCCTTGGGTGTAATATTGAGAAAACGATTGGACCCAGGTAAAATATACCTGTCAGGACATGCCTGGGCATGTCTGTGTCACACAGCTCTGTTGCGTTTGCTTTCTGCAGTGAGTCTAATCAACGAACTGCCTGGCCAGAAGGTCACTGAAACAGAGACTGTTAAGTGACTATTGTAAAATATGATGCTGTACGTATTTATCTACTCCTGACGGTGCCCACAATGTACCAGACAATGATCTCATGGAGAGGGAATTTTGAATTCTTAGTCATGAACATTCACACCAGGAAACTGATGCTAAGAAGCTATGCTCATCAATCAGGGAACAGAAACGTATCAGGTGATCTGTGTCAAATCAAGATATACTGAGAACGGCTCGAAAAAGAGCTACAGACGAAGAGTTTTTAGTGGAAATTATTGAGCAAAAAATGGTGAATTCTGAATCCATTTGAGAAAATTGCAATCTGGAGGACTGTGACTTCAAGGAGGAGACGTTTGGAAAATAAATGATTTGTTAAAAATAGTTCCCTTAATTTCAGAAATCACTCTCCGTTCCAAACTTTGAATTGAATGTGACCCTAATCTTGATACAATTTTATAATCTGTCACTTGAGTCTCACACTGTGGAGCTGGTGGGCTGAGCTTTTCACAGTTGCGTAGGGGATTTGGACACACAACTCCATAGGATTAACAGGAGCATTGTGCCGAAATCCCTTTGTCAGCGTTGGAAGTGGCAGCCAAGGTCTCTCTTGTGTTTTGGATTTTCTTCCATTTTACAGTGGTTCCCCTGTTTATCGTTGGGGAAGGAGCTTCCGCATTTTTCATTTGATCCTTTGCATCAACTCACCATTTAAAATTAATGATAATAAGTTCTAACTATATTAGCTCCCGAATCACGCAAAAGCAAATGTCTGTTAACAACAATCACACTGAGGTGACTCACTCACGGCAGACAACTCTGGTGGATTTCCTGGGGGTGAATGTTCCTTTGGCTCCTCTTCATTAGACAGTCACAGAGGCAAGGTGCAGAACCTACTAACGAAGAAGGACACTTAGGCGATAGCTCCACTACTCAGTAAGCACAAGCAGCTCAACAATTAGCCGTCAGTCTCAGGAGCGGGGTGGTGGGGAGGTCATGCAGAATGAATCTTTTTATTTTTAGTTGATAAAAGCTGGTAACAGACTTTGCAGCAATTTATTCCAGCTGGGGCTAATGCCTGACTCCATTCTCGCCCCAGGACTCAGCACTTGGGCAGACTCTAAATAAGGTGCCAGTATAGTGTGTCCGACTCCATTAAGTCTCCTCAGTAATTACACAGGGTTCACTGTGCACTGGGATGCTGGTTTGCGTCTTGAGGCTGTGGAGTTTCTATACCCAGAGCTGCTGTGCCTGCGTATTCGAGCTGGCTGGGGAACCTCTAAAGGAAGCAGAATCCTCTTTAGGGCCCTGCCTGCCCCCAGGGACGGTCCCACAGAGCCTGGCTGCCTGTCCACCTCCTCTCCTATGTCCAGCGTGATCTGCATTCCCAGAGGGAGCGAGATGATCTGTGCTCCCGTCTCAGCCCGGGGATGTCTCTGGGGTGGGTCACTGCCCTTTCCAGTCTGATTCTGCTGTTTCTGGGAGGAAACCGCATCCCACCCAAGCATGAATTTCATCCTCTGAACCCCTAGCCAGGGCCTGAACTGCACGGTGTGAAATACCCGCTGCTGCCATGTGCCGGACCGAGCCTCGCAGCTGCTCAGTCCATGCAAGGAGGGGCACACTGAACCAGTGCAACCAGCATGGCCGGAAGGAGTCGATACAAACTCTCACTGCAGGGGCAGATCAAGATTTTACATAACACTGAGATCAGAAAAACTCTGATTTCCTGGGAAGAAGAATTAGCGTCACTTTGCCCAGAATGCTATGTCCATATTAACAAGAGACGGGGTCATTCAGTGAGTAGGACTCTGGACTGGGACTCAGGAGATCTGGGCTCTATTCCCAGCTCTGCCCTGACATGCTGCGTGATCCCGTCCACATGCCGTGCTTCTCTTTCCTCTCCCTCCTTTTGTCAGTTCTGAGCATGAGTCCTTTCTCTCAATGCTACCCATGGGCCCTGTTCTCTGCTGAGCCCCCGGGGCTATTGCAATGCACACATGCAGAAGAACAGAGTTAAGGAGACCCTGGGAACTTAATCCAGGAAATACAGATTTAGTTTAAGGTCTCAAGTGTGACACTGGCTTAGCCCCCAGGTCTGCAGTCTGCGCTATCTTCCATTTTCCGTGCTGCATGGCTGTGCGCTGGCGGCTGCAGCAGTCAGCACTGCGGGGATGGCAAGTTCATCCATCACAAGGCATCCATCGGCCCAGCCGTCATTAGCCGCCCATCAGCACAGCTGCCCCCGGTCTGCAGGAACCGGCTCTGTTCTATTTATTCCTGAATTTGTCAGAGGTGGCTCTCACAACCCCAGGCACACATGCGTAATGATCCAAGCTACCTCAGTGGAAACAATGCAAATGGCTCCTAATTCAGCAAAGCATTTAAACACATGTTTAATTTCCATTGACTTCCGTGCTATTTGCTGAATTGGGGCCAGAGAGCTCAAAAGCAAATAGGAATTGGAGAAATCTCAGCCACTCCAGAGGCTTTCACCTGACTAAACAGAAAAACCTTGCAACAGGCACTGAAGGTCAAAGCAACAAAGCGCCAACCATAAAGAGGAAGGGCTTGTCTATGTGGGAAGGTGTTAGCAGTTATATGGACAGAGGCATATGGGCACAGCCCCTGTCCCCGACCCCCTGGACTCTCTTACGCTGGTATCAGAGTGGTTTTTCAGTTAGCTTGAACCCCCACCCAAGTGACGGAAGCTAAACCAAAAAGGGCCCCGTTTGCCCCAGAATAAGAGCTTTCCCATGGGGTACCTGGGGTGTAACCAGCACAATTTGAATTTACACCTTAGTTTATACTGACAAGTCTTTCCTGGGGGGTGGAGGGGGGCAGCCTGGCGGCCCTGCTCGGCACTGCCATGTGTCACTCTCTGGGGGCGTCAGGGGGGCAGCTCAGTCAGCCCCTGGTGAGGAGAGGGCCCCTGGCCCAGCGGTAACCCCTCTCGGCGATGGCAGGACTGCACTGGTCGCTCTAGGATCACAGCCTCGGGGCGCAGGGCATGTGAGGTGCAGCAGGCACCGGGGGCTCTGGCTGACGTGAAGATCCCCTTCTCTGTGACTGTGGCCAGCAGTGTTCCTTGGGACTGCAGCCCGGTGCAGAAACAACCCCTGCAGACGCCACGCAGCCCCCCCCCCCCTCTGCACGCCAATGGATGCTGCCTTATGGGCCACCTGATCTCCGCTACGCACCAAGGCTGGGGTACCCAGAGGAGCCCCAAGGAGCCTGGCAGCCGCGTGCTATCGAAGAGGGGCCATGTCTGTTGTGTCTGCAGCACCCAGCCCAGTGGAGCCTGAGCCGTGCTGGGCCCCAGCACTAGCACGGTGAGTGCCTGATGCCCTCTGGCTCCCTTTGAGACGTCAGCCTAAATCCAGCACCCCCTCAGAGCCCCCAGAGCCTGTTGCCTTTGGCTCTGCTCCTGCCCCGGTTGCAGCCAGGTCAGAGCTCTGTCTGGTTTCAGTGCAAGCGGACTGAGCTCTTTGTCTGGGTTAGTGCAACCCAACTCCTCGCCGCTCAGCCTCTGCCCCCGCCTCCTTCGCTGGCAGTCCCGGTCCCTCCTTTCTGTTTCTGCAGTTAAAAACTTGCAGCCAATTAGGAGGAGAGTCGGGGGGGAGCCCTGGGCCCTGGAAGGCACTGTAATAAGCCCTGATTATAATGTCATGTTTGCTTCCCACGGTGAGATTGCTACAGAGCTTTGCAAAAATATTGCTTAAATAAACAGAACGAGAGGAAACGCTAGGAGTGTCCAATCTGCATTATAATTCAGGGGAAGAATAACAATGGCAGAAACAACCCTTTCCCATCCGCAGCTGCGGTTTGTGCCAGCTGTATTTAAGGGGATGTCTGCACTGCAGTGTAAGCCCACCATTCAAATTCCAGCTCAAGCCTACAAACAAATCGCACTAGCCCAGGGCCACACAGGAGTGGAGGGTCCAAGCCTGAGTCAAGGCCCGGCCCAGGTCCAAGCCCTATTGCTCTGCAGTGTAGACGCAGCCCCACTGGACACCTGCCTTGGGAGTCCGCCAAAGGTATCCCACAATTCCATGGGCTGACTGCCTTTGTCCTCTGGGCAGTCGAGTTTTCCCACACTGCATCACGAACAAAGGGCTCGAGTGGCTGCGAGGAGGTCTGGGATATGGGTGATTGGACTCAATCCATGCAATGCAGTGTAGATGCCGGAGCCCCAGGTTGGGAACCAGGGTTCAACTATTCCTAACCTGGGGTTACAAATGAGTGTAGACACGCAAGCCCTAGCTTAACAAACTCAAGGTCTGCTAACTCGAGTTCTACTGACCCTGAGCTAACACTGCAGCATTGGCCTACCCTGAGACGCTACGCGCCATCCATACCAGGAGCCTTCTCTGGAAATCGGTGAATGTTTCCTTAAAAGAAAACTAAAATGGACTATTCTTGCCCACATTGCCATTTCTGTGGCAATAAAGCATCAGGGAGGGTCTTACTGGCCCAGACGCTTTCTGCTTGGTAGAATGCTGCAAATTTGGAAGAAAAAATAAGGATTTAGCCCCCTTAAGGGTCACTATCAAGAGACCAAGTTAAAATTCTCCATCTAATTCAGGGGTTTTCAAAGGCCTTTGCAATAACAATTGGCCTCATTTTCAGAAGTGCTGATCACCCACCAGTCTCACTGAAGACAGTAGAAGCTACAGGTGCTCAGCACCATCTGAAAATCAGGGTCCGGCTGTGTGAGCAGTGCCCCAGTGCCCACCCCTGGAGAAACAGCTGGTCTTTCTCTCTCGCTCCAAAGGGACCTCAAAGCAGGTCCAGAAATACAGGAAAGTGTCACCACTGAAATGCAGCCACCTCAGGGTGGAAGGGGGCAGCTCACACCAGTGAGGAGAGGAAAAACACTGGCCAGGGACCCGGGGTCAGAGCCAGATTGTTATGCAAAGTGCCCTGGGATCCCGTGTCCGGACTGTGGGCAGGCAGGAGTTTGGGGTTGAAAATACTGTTTATTGTTGTTGTTTTTCACTAGCGCAAACACTTCATTGCGAATGCCACCAGCCAGGGGGGTGCCAGCCATCCCCACTGCCAGCAGAGGCTGCCCTCGGGGAAAGAGGCAGGACCAGACCGGACAGTCACCGTGATTCTGAGATTAACTTGTGCTCAGGGTAAATTCTGCGACCCGCATTGTGCCTTCGGGGCTAACTGTGGTACTACATAAACCAAACCCACGGTGCAAAGCCTGACTGGGTCCTGTAAGACGCTCCGTCTGGTGGGACTGTGACCTCAGAGGCAGCTCTCCTCTCCGCCTGCTTCCCCTTCTCTCCTGCTGCCCTAGGAAAAGCCCATTGCCGGGTGGTGGGAGAGAGACCCCAATGCAGGTGAGCCACCCCGTGACAGCCCTGGCTCACGTGGACTGGGCAGCAGTTACGGAGATACCAGGGACACGAACACGTCTTTACAAACTGCGACTGTCTCTTTCGCCCCGTTGGGCCCCTCTGGGTAGGGCTACCCCGCAGTTCAACCCCCGCGGCCGGCCTGCACCAGCTGACTCGGGCTCACGGGCTGTAAAACCCTGGTGTAGACATTCAAGCCTGGGCTCTGAGACCCAGCGAGGGGAGAGGACCCAGAGCTCGGGCTCCAGCCCATGCCCAAACACCTACCCTGCCATTTTCCAGCCCCTCTGCCGGAGCCCCAGTCAGCCGCGGGGGGCTCATTGCAGTGTAGACGCACCCTCAGAGGCCTCAGCAGCCTTGGTCCCCTCCCCTCCACTCTGCAACTGCGTCTCCCTCCACCTCCAGCCCAGCATCTCTCCCCAGACGCAGGAAGCAGCTGGGTGGAGAATAGGTGGCATGAGGCCTAAGTGATGGCATTTCCCAGTCACTAACGACGCCTAATGATTCCATTTCCTGGCAGCAGGATGTTCCCTCGCAGCTGACACCTCCTATGCAAAGCTCCAGCCGAACGCGATTGCAAACGACCCAGGTAATAAAGGCCAGGCTGGGCCGTAATGGAAATGCCAGCGCAGCCCGGGCTGCAGGGGGGCGGCAGGCACAAGCCTAATGAGGATGTGACATATCATATTTCCAGTGTAATTCCCATGGCAGCAAGAGTAATTACATGGCAAAGGCTGAACAAAACCCATTCAGACTGATTAGAGCCTGTCCAGGAGCAAGGCGCTGGGAGCAGGACGGGGCGAGATTGGATTTTACCAGTAGGAGGGAGCACAGCTTTCAGCGGACACCAGCCAGGGAAGAGTCCAGCATCTTCCTGGCTAGTTAGCATCTGTCACCGTAAGCCATGGAAGCTGGGATCGTACCGCTGGTTCGTGAAGGAAATGGGGCTTGTCAGGGTGCTGAGCATGGGCAGTGGACAGGGAGGTGTTGTGTGGTTGCTCGGGAAGCAGGCAGCATTGTTCAGTGGTCAGACCTAGGAGGGAGTCGGGACTTCTGTCAGCCATCTCTGACACTGACTCACTGTGTGACCTTGGGCAATTCCTTTCACTGCTCTGTGCCTCAGAGTCCCCATCTGTGCAAAGCAGGTGCAGATACTGACCCAGCTCACAGGGGCCTGAGGTCGAGGTCCCTGGGCAGATGGTGGTATTATTTATTGTTAGCACTCTGGTTTGTTTCTTGTAGGGTCTCTCATCCTCACTGGGCAGCACACACATTATTATTCTGGTAGGGTTGCTCTGCTCTCCACCAGAGACCTCTCACCCTGGTTTTCCTGTCAAGCCAACCACAGACTCGAAGGAGTTTCCTGCCCTTTCCCCTGGCTTCCCAGTGCAGTGACAGGAGAGCTCTGGTGTCTCTCTGGCTGGGCTGCACAAGCCGATGTGCCTAGAGAGAAATGTTCCAGCCTTAGCCTGCAGGTCCCAGGTGGCTCCACGCTAGGGGATCTGGGAAGGTGGCAGTAAATTGAGTTGATCGGTGTGTGTCTCTAGATGAGTGGTGCCTGTGCTCCTTCCCCTAACCTCTGGATGTGCCTGGAGCACAAGCCTGTCTGGGAAATGCCTGGTACATCACAGGTACTAGTGCTAACAGTCGGCGTGGGCGCCAGTCCAGCGTCTCTCTGCAGACATGGGCCTGGATCCCAGTGGGTTCGGCTCGGTTTCAGACCCATCTCTAAAGCCCTGGTGTCAACCCTGCACCAAGGCCCAGACGAACCTTCCCAGTGAGGCTGGCCTGCGAGACTGGAGAGAAAGCAGCATTGTTATCTGTACACAGCCGCATGCCAGCGACAGCGTGTGTAATCAGAGACTGAGGAATGGCAGCATGGTCGAAGGATGCGATTACACACTTCTCCAATTAGTCATACACCACAGTGGGAACACGGAGTCTGAGCATCACTTAAACCACCACCGGGAGCATTCGGATCAAAGCAGAATGCGGCCTCCGGCGAGGTGACTGCAAGCACCTGTGCTGCGGCTGGGTGGGGTCCCGGCCAAGCAGCCTCATTCGCTCCCTGCCACGCTGCCTTCGCTTTACCAGACTGGCCATGAGATGCCCAGTGTGCTTTGGGCAGAGGCATGAGAGGGAGAGGGTAGGGGAACCAGCTGTACACGCAGTGCCCAGGGTGGGGCTGGGTGGGGCTGGGAAGGCAGTGACCTCGGCGGGGGGAACGGTGACCCAGGCTCAGCAGGGTGGCGACCCAGGCTGGAGATACACAGATTCATCCCTCTCTCTACTCTGCCCTTGGGTAGTTCTACTCACCCCACTGCTGACAAGCGTGGTGGGCCTGCGGGCACAGCCGCCACTTGGCCACACGGCCACACTGTGAGCCGGGGCAGGAGCCTGGGAGAGGAGCGCTGAGAAAGCCTGACAAAGCCACCAGCATGTGAGCAAGCTCCCTCCTCCCCCCGTCTGTCTGTGTCTGTCCCCTCAACCCATGTCTACCTTTCCCTCTCCCTGGACCCCACCCTCCTGCAACAATCTCCCTCTCGTTTGACATTATCTGAACTGGCAAATCTGGAGCAGGGTTTGGCAAAGTCTCTGGAACTGTGGAGAGTGAGAGAAATCTTCCCTGTCCCCTCCCGCCTAGCCCCCTGGGGCCAGATCTGCCCACCAAGCACACACCCCATCCGAAAACCCGCCAGCCCCACAGCATCCTGGACAGAGTGAAGGAGGCAACCTGGTAAATATGCTGGAAAAAGACTGGGCCAGCCCCAAACCATCCCAGCTGCACAGCCTGCTGCAGGTCGGCTCTGAAATCCTCTGTGCATCTCCCCAGCAGCAGCAAATCGCGCTCTGCACAGGGCACCTGTTCTGGTGACATGTGCTGAGCTGGTGCCTTGGGACGGACTCAGACGCTCCATGTGCTGCAAGCTGCAGATGTGGTTAGAATAAAGACCCTGGCGCTCAGCGCCCTCTGCCCACCACCCGGGAGGGGTTAAAAACCCCAGGCAGCTTTCTGGCTGTTAGCTGCCCGGGTTTAACAGGAGTTTGTAATTGGTGGTAAATGTGCTAATGGGATAGAAACGCAGGGAGTTCATCTTCCTTCCTCCTTCCCATTTAGCACAAACATCCCTTCCGCGCCTGGGTCTCCTGCCTGTGTGTTTCCCAGGGACATGGGACTTTGTATCTCACACTTCAGAAACTCGACGCCTTCCTGAGGAGACAGCGCCACTTGGACCGTTTTACGGTGGTGTCTCGGCACCAGTGGAAGCTCTTAGACTAATTGCGTGGGATGAATTATGCTGCTTATAATTTTGAAATAACTGGGCAGGTTCCTGCCTTGATACAAGCTCCCTGTTGCTATGAACTGGGGCCACTCCTGCGATGGGGCTATGCAAGGTGCTGGTGAGGGACAGGTGCACCCACAGCTCACTAAGCTGCATCCCTCCTGGCTAACTGCGTCCTCCGCTGTGGGGGAGCGCAAGGAATGTCGCAAAGGGCCAGGTTATTTGAAGGCTAAATTGCCTCTCACACCTGCTTCCACTGATGGCCTGCCAAGCCAAACACAAACGCCTCCTGCCCTGCCAAGGCAGAGTGAAATATACTCTAAGGTACCGTTAACAAGCGATGCACACTGGGAACCCAGAGCCATCCCTGAACTCACCAAGGGGCAGACGATGGCCCTGTTAGCTATCAAACACAGGCCTGGACAGCACACGCCGGGATTCGCTCAGAGATGGATCCTTCCCCAACCCCCCTAGGGGAAGGGACAAAATGACCTGGTGCCTATTAATTTCTACAACGCTCCAGGAGTCAGAATCTCAGGGGAGCAGAGGGGCCGCAGAGAGGGTCAGAATGTTGTTAATGACCCTTACGGGAAATGTTCTGGCACAGCGGCCTGGCTCCATGCTGCTCTGTGACCTTTGTCCATGGCTACACAAGGGCAGGGCAGGGCTGCCGCTGCCCAGCCCCTGGTTTGGGCCATAGGAAATCTGCCCTGTGCCTCCGGCACTCTCCACCTAGCACATCACAGCTAGGTCCTTTGGCATCACAGCTTCCCTCCCGTCCTGACACAGGGCACATCTCTGGGACAGCCCTGCTGCAGAGGGTGTGACCTGTATCCCCTCTAGGAAAATGGGGCAGGAAAGCAGAGAGTCAAAAGATACGAGACGGGACAGAACTGTCGTCCCCCCACCCCCCGGCAAATGGGCAAATCTTGCTTTACATTCTCCCAAGGGAGGAGATGGGAGTGACGCCTTGACAGGCTGGTGCTGCTTTCAGCCCATCGTCAAAATGCCCTAAGGAGCATCGGGGTTTGTGCCTCCCAGGGCCAGTGGGGACAGCAGAGCTGAGTTACAGGGAGTGCAACAGAGACCCATGTTCATTGCCTAGTAAATGGTATCCCGATGGCGTATCAGGGTCTGTGAGAACATGGCCTTTGCTCTACTATACAGTTCTCACTTTTGCGTTTTTCCCGCCATGACTTTTCCTCCAACCCCAGTGATAAGGCCAGGAGCAGGCAGCCCTTGGCATGGGCTGGAGCCAGGCAGGTTTCAGGATTAGAAGCACCAGGGGAGAAGCACTTGCAAGACTTGCTGCCAACGGCATCAGATACAAGACGGGGGAGCAGAAATGAGGCTTTAGTGGGGGACCAGTTAGTAAAACCCAAACACTTCCGGGTGCCCAGGAACCCCCTTCCTGGAGGTGCAATTGGAATGAGCTCTCTGCCACGTGCATGAAAAGAACTCGCTTTCAAAAGGGCCCTAAATCCTGTACCGCGTCCCAGCAATGCAGAGTAAATAGACCAGCTAATTTGAAAGATTAGAAGATTCTGTTTAGCTATTTTCTCTTGCCGCGGGTGTTTCCAGCTGGTCTCTCGCTATGAGACATCAGTAATGCCTCCCGCCTGGCACCACACACTCGGAGAAGAAGCTCAGAGACTTTGTCAAATATTGTCAGAGGATCGTTTTTAATCGTAGTCAGAGGCAATGTGAACTGACTGTGCCTGGCCTACACCGACTGACCCTTACCTGCGCTCAGCATCACAGAGAGTCAGGCCAGGAGGGACCATTGGGATTGTCTGGTCTGCCCTCCTGCGTGGCGCAAACTGGGGAATTCCAGCCGGTGGTTCCCAGCCCAGCCCTTGTGGCCGAGTCAGAGCAGATCCTTTAGGAAGAGCCATCCACCACATCCCCAGCTCAGCTGCTCCAGTAGTTAATTCCCCTCCCCTTATTTCTAGTGTGAACTTGTCTGGCTTCAGCTCCCAGCTGTTGGGTCTCACTCTCCAGTGTTGTCTGCTCGACTGCTACCTTTTTCTGCTGATAAACCAGAGACCGAGAACCTTCAGCCTCTCCCCGGGAGACAGGCTGTCTAGAACGGAGTTGGTCCTGTAGCTCTTTGTCAGCTGACGTTACGGTGACAATTGGGTGATGCTGTCTCTCCTAGAGCAGGCTGTGACGGGCTACGTAGGTAGGAATAGAGACGTCTCCATTTTGCCCTGCACAGGGATGCAATTTCGGTATTTCTCTTGGCCAGACAATCCGTGGGCCCCACAAACTGTAAAGCGTAAGCCAGGAAGAGCAATCCCCCTGAGGCTGGGGATGGCACACAGCAGAAACCCCTTGCTATGTGCCTGCCCCCTAGCTCAGCTGCAGCTCCCGTGAGCTCCATCACTGGGATGTTCCCTCCCTGCAGGAAAGCCCTTCCCACTGTCATCTCCTGGAAGCTGGACTCCAGCCCGGGAACTCCTGGAGCAATCTTGGCTGGGAGACGCATCTGAGCAGGGCATGCACTGGTCTCGCCCTCCTTGCTGCAGAGCCGCTACTTGGATGTTGCTGCTGCAGAGGCCGGGGCTCTGCGTGGCTTCCTGACAGTAGTGATGACTTGGGGCACTGCTAGGACTGTCGCTGCTAGGACTTGGTGCATTAATTCAGCAGAGACCAAGCACACAGAGTTCCGGCTCAGTGTGTCTCAGAGCCTTTACAGCAGGACAGGTTCTTCTCCGTCCCTCTCAGATTGTCTCAAGCAGGATCTTCACTCTGCAGAGCTCAACCTGCAGATAAACCTCTTTCCACTAATCTGATGTGCAAAACTGAATGGAGCTTGGAATCACTGGCCAGCCTGGGAATTATACAGAAGAGACCTGGGGATAGATCCCACTCTCCGTGACTCCAGATTGACACTGGTGCAAGCCCATGAGTTGTGTTGCATGTAAACCAATGCAAAGGAGAGCAGAATGTGGCCATTTGATCCGAAGTTTATCCAAGGTCCTTGGTGGTACTCCTAATTCTGTTTCCAAGGCAGACTGGATTTCAGCTTCTGACCTCCATTATTCTAATTACAAGACCTTGGGTAAGACCCGTAGCATCTTTGCTGTGGAATCCAGGTATCAGGTTTTGATTTATCTTTGTGACATCTTATTTTCAGCCTCCTCAGTAGAGATTTTAACCTTTCATGTCAGGGCCTCTTTGAATTTACTTTCTGCCCCGAGGTACAAAAGAAACCTAGAGAAATCAATTTCTCTTCCTCCAAGACTCCCAAGTTTTCAAGAACTTTTAAAGGGCAGAGAGACCAACTAGGACATTTCTTATCTTTAAAAAAACCCTCATCATTTTATATTTTCATTAATCAAGCAGCTTTGCTCCCAGCCTCCCCTCTTACGCAGAGAAGCTGAGAGAGATCTGGAGACCTCCCTGCAGCCTTCACTGGAGAGGGGAGAACCCACTTACAGTTGCTGATGTTCGGGTACTGCCACTTGTTTGTTTATTGGTGAATGGTTCCCTAGGGCAGATCTTGCAGGGATGCTGTAAAGGTTCTGGGGTCCAGTCTTAAACCCACCACACTTTGGAAATGTGACCATCTGTTGGGGAAACATTTCTCTGAACTGAAGCCGTTTGTTTGTTAATCAGAATGAGCTAAGCGCTCTGCCCCATTGTGGAGGCTTTTCTCCAAGCATCTCCATGTTTTTGCAAATATCAATATGGCTTCCTGAATTCCCTGTGTGGTGGCTGAATATTCTTACCTCTGTTTTACAGAGGGATAAACTGGGGCACCAGGCCAGAGCCACCTGGTTCCCTTAGCTTCCCCAGCGGAAGATCTGACCCATAGAGAAGGGAAGTGACTTGCTGCAAGTCACACAGCAGAATGAGCACACGCGCCTAAGGCTCCCTGTCCCCTCGGCCAGCACTCCCCTCGGTTTGTTTGTACCGTGCCTCAGTCAGCATCAGGGCAAAGAGTGAGTAGATTTCCCTTGCAACGTAAGTGGGGGCTGGCCCCCAACCAGAGCACAAACCCAGTGTCCCACTCCAACCTTCCTGTGGTGCAGCCTGGGTAGCGACTGGGGGGGCTGCCTGAACTTGGGGTGGGGGGGGACAGTTTAGGCACTTATTTAAACCAAGAAACTGACCAAATGAGCCAGTTCGGCTCAGCGCATCAGCCCTCCCCCACCGGGCGCTGGAAAGCGGCGCTGACAATGACATCAACCGCAGGGCCTGGGGACCGGCTGCCCGGCTGCATTGTGTGGGACACACTCCACAGCAGCACCTGCAGTGAGAGAACCGACTCTCAGAGCCTCAGCTGCCCCCCAGCACCTGGACAAAGACGTGTAACTCTTCCAGGCCTGCGGAGCTTGACGGCCTTGCTGCCAGGGGGGCAATTTCCCCATCTCACTCGGCTCCCGTGAGGTTCTTGCCTTCGCTGGGGTCACCCCCTCCACGAGGACGTCCATCAGCCCTGTGCTGGGAGTGCTGGGCAGGGCACGGTGAATGGGACAGTCTGAGATTACCATGGAGCAGCCAGGCTGCCCAGAGGGGAGGGCAGTTTGCCTGGGGCCCCAAACCGAGTGGCAAAGCTGGGGTTGCAGCACCACTCAGGTTGGTCCCACCTGCCCCTCTGTCAGGGGGGCACTGTAACCCCATGTGCCAGGCCACAGGAAACCAGCCCCAGCCCCACGGGGAGAAGCCACCACTGCAGCGGGAGGAGTATGGGGCAGGGTCGCTCGGCTCCTCCCTCCCCCAGCCCGGTCCCCTTGTCTTTGGTATGAATCCTTGGACTGAACCTCAAGGCCACAGGTGCTGGATTTGGGGGCACTGGGGGTGCTGCAGCACCCCCTGACTTGAAGTAGTTTCCAGCATATCCAGGGTTTACAGTTTGGTTCAATGGCTCTCAGACCCCCCTGTACAAACTGTTCCAGGCTGGTCACTGCTCCAGCAAATGCAGCCCTGTGGAAGTACTGACTTCGGAGATCTCGGCTGTTCCTCTCACCCCACCACACCCTCTGAGGCAGACACTTAGCTGGGGCTTTTCCACAGACAGTTCTGGCTGATGTACCAGTGCAAGTGGTGACATGAGCCAGCTAGTGACCAGGTGTCTAGAGAGGTGATCAGCCCAGTATGATAAATTCTGCGGGTGGGCACACAGCTGGAGGACTGCTTCTCCGGAGTGCTGGGTGGGGGCTGGACAGATCCAAATGGGAGCTGCAGCTTGTATTCACAGGCCCTGATTTGTCTCCTACACTTCTTGTCTTGGGTGCTTGCTTAAATTAACTGGCTTCATCCTCCTTGCTGGGTGGGGCTCAGAAATCAATGTGGTCTGTTTCCAAAGGCTGCTGTTGTTCCCACCACCGATTCCCTGTGGCGGGTTCTCATTTAACTCAGTCACAAGATACTCTGGGTGTCTTCCTGTTTATTTCAAGTCTCAAGCAAACCCCGTTTAGAATGTAAACTGAAGGGTCAGCTGTGGACTTTGCAACACAATTCCCCATGCAGCAAACCCAGGGCAGAGCCCAGTGGTGAGCGAAGTGATTCCTGGGGCTGCAGAGTCCATTTCTGCCAGACAGAGCAGCAACGGGACTCCCATGGGGAGCAAGACACTGCTAAGCATGAAGGTCTCAGAGACAGGCCCTCGTGCTATAGAAACCATAGCCCTGAGCAACGTGCCCCCGAAGGCTGTGAAATTCATTCACCTCATTCCCAGGCATGGCTCTGGAGGCACAGGGAGCCTTGGTGCCTCATGGGCAGTGCCTGGCAAGAGACACCTTCCTCCCGCTTGCCAGATGACATGCATAATTCAGATGAAATATTTACCTACGGCTGTCTGAGCCAGCAGACGTTATGACAGTACAGGTCACTGAGCCCAGAGAGAATCCTGCTCTGAAACACACAGCGATTATTTAAAACGAGTCTTAATTGTGACAGGAATTGATTTCTCTTTTCTAATATCCCTGACTTTTAATTAAAAGTCAGTTAAGGAGGCGCCGGGTCCCCGGGCCCAGGAGAGGCAGAGCAGTGCCAGGAGCACACACTTTCAGCGCAGAAGGGTTCTGTGTTAGTGAGTCAAGTGAGGTTCCATCTGTGAATGTTATTTCACGCTGGCTGGGATGGTGCCTGTTAAAGCGAGAGTAACGCCGACAGATCCCAGTCGTCGTTGGGTGGGATCGAACCTGGGCCCTCTGGATCTTAGTGCATGAGTTAAAAGCCACCTGGCCTTTAGCAGACTCACTAATCAGTCTCGGTGCCACTAGAGGGGCCAGACCACCACACTCAGGAGGTGTGTGAGTTACACGAGCAGGCGGGGAAGGGGAAGGGGAATTGCCCAGGGGTTGCACTTTGCTGCCGTCACATGGGATTATATCCGTCTTTGTCTGACCTCAGCTCGATTTTCTCCTGTGCCCTGAAATGAGCTGCCGGTGAGGAGTCCACAGCCCCCCATTCTTCAGAGGTCTCCTCCCTCCCACTCCTTGACCTCTAATCACTACGGGAGCAGGAGAGCAGGTCCCTGTGCATGGAAAGGCAGGTTACAGCCCCCTCCAGCCCCCACTGAAGGAGTGGGACTCTTTCCCCAGAGATGGGTTGGGCCCAGGCCCCATGTCCGGCTGCTTAGAGGGACGCTGTGAGGACATCACACCAGGGCACGTAGGCAGTGCCACGCCAGGTCAGACAGGTGCCCGGCTAGCCCTGTGTCCTGTCTCCAGCCTGGACTGGATGCTGCAGAGGAAGGTAGAAGAAGCCCCAGAGAAGGCAAGTGGCCCCCAAGGAGAGCTCCTTCCTACCCACTCAGGGGCTGGCTGGCTTTGAGCCCCAGGCAGCAGAGTTATCTCCCTTCCTGTTTCTCACCCTTACTGTTGTTACTCCGGCTCTTCTCAGGAATGTCCAGTTCTTTTCTTGCCTCCTGCCAAGCACTCAGCTGTGGTGACAGTTTGTTGCAGCAAGTTCCACTGGCTAATGGTGCCTCATATACGTTTCCTAGATCAGGTTTAAATGTGCTGGCCCCAAGCTCTCTGATATGCAGAATGAGGCAGCTGGACTGTTGTGTAGCTTCTTCTGTACAAACTCTGCCTTAAACCGGCTCTGAGAGTGAAACACCGACGAGCAGGCGAGGGGAGCGAGTGCGTTCCTGAGGAGAGAGGGAAGGAGATGAAGGCACAAAGCCAGGCGTGGCAGAAGGGCCAGTCAGCAGGTGCTGCAGAGCGGGGGGCTCCCGGGACAGGAGTGGAAGGGGAGCCCCAACTTCGCCACTGCAATAGCCCATGTCACTGGGTGCTGAAGACCTGCCTGGGATCTGCACATGAATGGCACCATTCTCCCTCCCCATGTCATGAGTTTGGTTGTCCTGCCATGGAGCCAGGGTCTGGGGTTTTCGGGGTCCCTTCGTCCCCAGCTCCCTTCCGAGCAGCTGCTTCTTCCCTTCCCTGTGTCTGAGCTGTCGGGATTTATGAGGCTCTGAGATCAAACCACTCTGCATAGCAGCTAATGGCTCATAATGGGAATATGTCCAAGTAATTAAAATAAAGAACAGCCCGGCTGCAGGGAGGGGCCGTATGAAGCTAATATCTATTAGAGTGACAGAATAGCGCTGGAAACGGCTGTTTCGGGTTGGATCTGCTCTGTAATGGCTATTTAAGCGGGAGTGGAACCTAATGCAGTGACATAATAAATAGGGCCTTGCTGGCTGGCTCTCCAAAGGACAGGGGAATGTCTCAATTACCATCCATCCCGTCGCTCTTCTGCCCAGCCTGAGGTGGCAGTGAGGACAGAGCTCTTGCAAGAGGCTGACTGGTAGCTCAGACCACAGTGAATATGCAAGTCTTGGTGTGACTAACGATGCTTTAAATCCTCCCAGCATCAGGCTTTGCATTCACCCCTTCCCTGTGCATCAGAAACAACCATTTTTCTGTAAATGAAACCAAGATTGTCATCAGCCGAGGTCTCCTGCTCCGAGGCTGCTCCAGTCTCAGCCCCACCTAGCCAGCTCCTTCAGATCCCGGCCAATGCGTCTGGAAGGGGCTGCGCTCCCTGCTCCTTCCTGGCATGGGATGCACGCTCGGCTCTAGCACAGCAGCCAGGCTTGATTACAAACATGAAAATGTTTCCACTTGTTCTGCTCCCCGGGGTCCTTCATTCATCTGCATTCACACCCTCGTGCATACCAAGTGCCTCTAAAGCCCTGATTCTCCTGCACACTCCAAAGCTGCGATTTGCCCTTGGACTGCAGGATGCAAACACCAAACCTGGCGCATTTTGTTCTGAGGCGGCTGGATTCCTACGGGCTGGGAAAGGCCAGGCCAGGTCAGGCTGGGTGCATTGAGCTCCAGGCATTCTGGAGGAAGCAAGTTGCTTGCAACAAGCTCCGAAGCCCCCACGGTGATGCAGGAAGTGTCAGACATGCTGGAGGTGGAGCTCCATTGTTAGTGATGGGGAGCCCCAGACAGCCCAGGTGGATAAGCAGCTAGAGGTTGAGGCGCGTCTCTGTTTCCAGGACACCTCCTGCGTCTGCCTAGGGGAGCTGAAAAGATTTCTGCTTCCCGCTGCCAGGCCAGGAACCCTGAGCCCCTCACTCAGCTCTGGAGCTAGGCGTGGGCACAGCTTGGGGAGGGCTTTGGGTTTTTCTCACAGTATTTGCTTTCCCCAATTCATTTAGCTAATTGCAAACCACTCTCCAAATCTCAGAGCCAAAATGACTCGTGCCTTGCCCCAGTGACCCCAGCTGTGGACGTGGGGCAGGCAGACATTTGCTCATCACTCCCATTTATATCCACCCTGGCAGAGGAGCGTTCCCCATTGTGGTATTGGAGCCAAACTTGTTTACACTTCCATAAGGTCACACTGAAAGCAGCCCCTGTATGCTGAAGGGACGGGCAGCTTCCCCTGGGAGTGCAGCAGAGGTGCCCGCCCCACGCCCCACCGCAGACATGGACACCTGGGCGGTGTGATAGGATGGGAATTCGCCCTGGACTTTGGCAGGCCAGGCAGGAGACATGGGATAAGGGGACTGGCTCCTGGGCATCGTCAGTGGTGGAGAAGTAGGGCCAGGGAGAGGAGGGAGCATCTGGAAGCCAGAATGAAGGCATGGGACCAAGCCCTGCAGCCTTCCTCCCAGTCTCTGGCACGTCCTGCTGAAGGGAGGCAACGGCAGAGCCCCCGGAGAGCTGGGACCTGGGACACTGAAATGTTTGCTGGGAAACTAATCGCAAACTTGGCCAGAAGCAGCTCAGTCAACTTTGGTTAAAATAAAATGGGCCGTGGCGATTGAATTCGGCCGGAGAGAGGCCATTGACATTAGACTCCATTCAAAGCAGCAATGGGTCTTTTATCCCCTCGTTGGGAATCATGAGGGAGAAACCTGGCGAGAAGCCCATAAATCCCTATAATATATTGCCTGAGAGGCACCCCCAGCCCAAGCTGCGGAGCACTAGGCGCCAAGTCTGATGGTGCAAATGAGGCCAATACCTGCTTGTGTGCTAGCAGCTCGCTCCCTGGAGCACACTCTGCGGGCGGGGAACTGGCTAGAGGATTTCGCCAATCAAATGTGCCAAGATCATGGGAGCCTTCCTGGCAGGAAGCAGAGTGCAGCAAATGGCCTGTTTCTCCTTGCCACACGGCACAATCAATGACATCAGTCCAGGTGTGTGCACCACATTCCTGAATCAGCCACTGTGGAGTCTCACGCCCATTCTGCACTGGCGCAAATGGGTGCACACAGCGCCGGGCAATGGAGAACCAGGCAGGAAGTCTGCACAGAGTTTGGCTCTTGGATTCCCCAACTGTCCTGTAACTCCAGTTTGGGTCCAATGCACCGGATGTTGCACTCCAGGCAGTCCTGTGCAGCTGGGCAGTGGCGCTGCTGCTCTCACCTCACTCCTCGGGGAATGTAGGTCCTGAAGATTTGCAGCTGATTTCATTCCTGCCACGGAGGATGAGGACTCAGATGTGGGCAGCAGGGTTCCCGCAGCAGCAGGAAGCGTTGGACGCGTCCTCTGCACAGAGGTGCGCGTCTCCTGAGAGTGCTGGGCGGCGGAGCCAAGGCAGGACTGCCTGCAGCACACTCTCGTCTGGGGCTGCTGTGCGATTCTTTCCCAGGCACTTAGCTGCAATGGCTAAGCCCCTTGGAGGGGGGGTTCAGGGTGACTGCACATGGGGGAAACATGAAGGATCTGAAACCGGCGTCACAGGGTGGGGCAAGACTTGAGACTTCTAATAAATCAAGCAGATTTTTCTCCAGCTGTCTGTATACATCAGAGAGGAGGAGGAAAGGAACCAGACAGTGTTTTCCTTTGCAGGTCAGCTCTAGGGACTCTGCCCCATGGCGCCAGGGGAGCAAGAGCAAATGCACGGCCTGTTTTGCTGTTTATCAGGAGAACAAGCCAAATAAGCCAGTGTAAACACCACACAAGCAGCCCTAGTGCAGAGACCTGGGATGATCCTCGCTCTCCTGTTAGTGGCAGGTGCTGCAGCCACCTCTGGGTACCAGCTTGACAGAGCTTGTTGTCGTTCTTACATTGTACGGGGGGCTCCTGCATGTCTCCTGCTCACCTTTGGAGAGGGCCTGGTGCATGGCCCTGACCTGTATGAAAGACTGAGGCACGTTCTTGTCTGGAAGCGGGAATGAGCTGCCTGGCGTCTGCCTTCCAGGAGGAACTCACAGACTCACTTTGCCTCTGGAGGAAGAAGCGGGTCTGCAGATTGACAAGGGCTCTGTCCTTATCTCAGTTGACAGCAGCATTTTTTCCCTGTCATCGCTAGCCAGCTGGGCACAGAGGCGTGAATTTATCACTTCAAGAGCCGAGGGAACGGAGCTCCAGGGCAGCAGGAACCAGCAACGGCTCTGCTGGCTGCACCTTGTGGCCGCTCACAGACACCATCTGGGAAACGAGCCCCACATCCCCCTATGCCACGTGGCCCCGGGGAGGCTTTGCTCCGAGAACGTCCCCTTGCAGCAGGGAGTGACAGAATGCAGGCCCCGCTTGTCACAGTAGCAGAGATTTGCTTTTCTCAGGACCTCTTTTGGCCAGCGGAGCCCAGGTATTTATCCTTCCCTTTGAATTTGGAGTTTGATTAGGGTAGGGGACGGACTTGAAAGCTTTTGCAAGAAATGAAGAAAAGCGTTTCCCAGCTCATTAACAGAGTAGATGGGTAGGCTTGGAAATGAAAATGCACAACTGAGAGTTCACCACTTGAAATTCAGCTCCTCTTCCGCTTGCCTGACAGGGGTCCTGGGCTGGATTCTCCCCAGCGTGTCGCCTGGTTTCATTGTTTAAACTTGTGCAAACGGTGGGTAAAATGCTACCAGATCAGACAAGTGTCAGTCATGACACCAAGCAGAAAGCAGCAGGGACTCAGTCCCGGCAAGCAGATAACCAGACCAGGAGGAGCCAGCCAAGGCTCTGTGAAGTCAGTGCCTCTTGCAAACCCTGATTCCCGAACAGTGAGAGGGACCAGCTGATTGTCAGAGGAGATTTTAAACACCAACTGTATGGCAATGGCTTGAGATTTCAAGCAGCTGTTTACTCTTTTGTGGAAAAAGCTTTTCCTTTTACCCTTATAAATAAACACAAGCACCGATAAAGAGATGAATTGTGAGCTGCCACATCACTCAGCATTTCCGGGGTTGAAAGCGAAGGGTAATAGTTATATCTTGGATACAGGAGTTCTCCGAACAAGTCTATCGGCTGGAGTCTAAGCCAGAGAAAACCGCTGTGGAGTTCTGAGCAGCTCTGAACAAACCTGCGCCATTACTGCGTAGCCTCAGGACCGAAAGGATCTCCAGGTCAAGGGGTTCTGGGATATTGTTTGGAGCTTTCTTGTTGTTTTCTCTTACTGAGTCGCGCTGCAGCAATGTATCCTGGGTGTCTAGTCAATGCGTTAGCGTCCAGGGCCAGAGGTGACTGTGCTTTGAACAGGACCTGGCTGAAACATCTGGGCTTGAGGGCTGTTTTATTGGGTTCATTGTTCACTGTTGGACTTGATGAGGCTTATGAGGGCAAAGTGGGCCGGGCTTTTCGAGCCCTGTGCAGGGCGCGGCCTGGAGGAAAGTGCAGGGTGGTTTTGGCCAAGGCAGGCAAACAGGCAGGGGCAATGAGATCAGAGATGAGAGCCGAAGGGCAGAGGGGTGAAGGGTATTGTAGGCAAAGACAAGGAGCTTGAATGTGATGCCCTGAAACGGGGGTGGAGGAGAGGGGGAGAGAGGAGGCAGTGGCCTGGGCAGAGCTACAGGCCAGCGTGACGATCTGGAATAGGCTGGAGTGGGGCAAGGCAGGGGTTGGGAGCCTGTGCCCAGATACCTTTGACCGTGTAGGATACCGTAGTGCTCAGACCCAGGGCGATAGGGTCCCTAGAAATACTCCGTTCAACTGAGGGGAGGCACTTGGAGGGCTGCTTCTCCTGCCACACAAGGAGCAGGATGAAGCTGGAGGCAGGGGCTGAGAACCCTTCATTCTGCACTGTTCCCCGCACACTTCGCATTCATCTGCATTACAAATGCCCAAGTATCGGCTTCAGAAATAAAGTCCATTTATTTAGATTATTTGGCTCATCAGCTATGAACCAAAGTACAGACAGCGAGGAATGGCTGCTTGGCTCTGCGAGCCATCCTCCGCCACTTCCCAGCCGCTCCCACCACTCGGCTGCCCTGCCAAATCCTCCGTGCGTGAGCTCAGTCGGGTGCCGACAGGAGAACCCGACATGCGCCAGGAATGTCTCTATCAGGAGGAGATAACGAGAGCCCCGCCGGCCCCTGTGGGCACCCCTCATCCCCAGGCCATGGCCTCATTTCCCATGGGGTGTGCCTGGGAGTGACACTCACCCCATCGCAGGGTAACAAAATCGTCTGTCTGCCTGCTCCGTACCACCCGGTGTGGCCAGTTTCTAACGTTCAATCTAAGCTGCACGAGCCGGAATCCTTCACAGGATTCATCACTTGGGCTTCACTGCCCAAACAGGTGTGTTTTTACAGGGAGCACGTAACGTGCCAGTGAGCTGCGCCTCAGGTCGCTCTTACCTCAGTCTAGCTCGTGGGTGTCAGCCCAGGTGGGGGATAGCGGGCCTCACCGCCACTGGGATTTAGATCCACATGAAACCACCCCTGTCTTGGCAGTGACAACACAGCCCAAGTCCTTTGGCTTTCTCTCAGGTTCCAGCTCCCGACACCGCGCCAGTGTCTGTGTGAGCAGGACAGTTTGCTCTCTGAGCTCGTTGGGTCCCAGCTGCGCGCCTGTCTCATCCTGACAAGCACAGGACGTGGTGATGGAGCTCCGGAACCTGCCGCTTTTCTCCTCTCCTGGTTCTGATGGGGCAATGGCACATGAAAGCCCTGTCCACAGAGGTTTGGGTGCTGTGAAAAAATCCTTCATAGAAAGAGAAATCCAACAGTCGTTTCTTGACCCTTCCCCGAAGGAAGGATAATGGTATCTGGCAGCGTCTCGGCTCTCCAGAAGGAATGGAATAGCCCTGACAAGTCCCAGAAGAATGTGTTGTGCTATCTCATACCTTTTTAAGCTGTTAAGCTTTTAATTCGGCCGACTTTGTTATCGTGGATATTGTGTTCTCCAAATCAACGCAGCCCTCATCAGCCTTCATTAATACCACTGGGTTATTGCCTAAATCAACAGCACAGGAGCTGTCACTTTTTACTTTGATTCTGCTGTCATCTGGGACAGGCTGAGAGGAAAATAAATCTACTAATTCTTCCAATATCCTTCAGAATTGGTTTGGACCAGGGAGGACATCAGATGCCAATGTTCATAATTTGAAAGAAAGAGTTCTTCACTTGCAGATGGTTGGAGACCTTGATGACACCCCAGGCTTTGACATCATTATCCCAGCCACAGAGCAGCTGCCAAGCAGCATAATGCTCAATGAAAGGAAAGATAGGTCCTTCATCCTGCCGCCTCTCGTCCTAAGAGGGGCCTTTCATCGTTCTTCACAACCCATTGTATTGGGAGCTGTGTAAAGCACAAATCAAAAATCAAGCAAGGCGCTTAAATACAATTAGTGACTTGTCTTTTTCAAACAAAAATTTGCATTTTCTCTTTGAAGGCATCCAACCTGTGGCTGACTTGCTCCCATAACATACTGCGGCTCCGGTCCTTGAGCACAGAGAACCGGGGTTTGCGAGACATGCCTGTGTCAGCAGTGTGCAGACTTCACGGTGTAGTGTTTGCTCATCCTACACTCCTCTATTCCATGCCATTCCCTCCCTCCCAGCACAGGCCTGCGTTCCCAGAACAGAGACAGGAACCCAGACTCACAGCCAATAATGCACTTTGCACAATGACCATTCTGCTCAGAGTTCTGGGTGTGCAGGAAGTTCAGAGAAACGTCCCCATCACCTCTGCCCACTGGGAGACTCAACCACGTTCATGTGGCTTCCAGGACCCTAGACATTCATTGCACCCTCAGGTTTCTAGCAGGTACTTTTCTGCAGTTCAAGAGCGGTGCCACGGTTAGATAAAGTGCCAGGGTTTTGTGATTTGCCTGTCAGACGCGTATTTGTCTGCTGATCCCCATCACTAGCTTAGCCCTCCACTAGCAGCAGCAGCACGCCCCAGCAGCATCTGGGAAGGCAGAAGGCTGGTGGGTTTGGCAGATATTGCATCCGTTTGGCTGCAGAGGAGCCTTGTGGCTCTTTCACGGTCACCATGGACAGTCCTTTTTGCCAGCGTTTCCCTGCTTTTGAAGGAGAGACTTTTCCATTGCGGCCAAAGGGTCAGAATGACATACCCTGGCCCAGGATCCCTGGACCTCAGGGCTTGGAATCTCTGGCTGATAATAAGGGTCTGTTGCAATGGAGAGGAAAGGCTCCATGCTGTCTGGACAGGAGCACCAAGGCTGTTTCCTTCCCACCATGTGAAGATCTATAACTGAATTGCCATGACAATGATTGTCAGCAGCTGTAACTCACCGTTTCACCAAGGGTGCCGCGTGCTAGTGTATGGGAAGTGATATACAGCCCCTTCAGCTGAGCATGTAATTAACTGGCGTAATTAACTGGCATGCCAAAGCTGTGGCAGGACAAGGATAGATGGCCAAGTGAAATGCTTCCTGGGCACTCTCCTTCCGTCCCCGCCATTGAACGCACTGCCATAGCGTGGGATTCGCAGAGCTTACCCTGGGAGTAGCTGGAACTCCCTCTTTGCAGAGCAGCCAGCACTGTACAAGGGTTCAGATGGACTAAAGCAGAGCATAGACCATGTGCTGGTTGGCGGCACAGATCACCCAATGTCAGTTACAAGCTATGTAAATTGCACACAGACATGCCCAACACCTGCCTTTTAAGGATACAAAAGCCAACCTTCCAGATGGGTTAGGTCTCCGAATCCACCTGCAGCAAAGAGCTGGAGACTCCCCATAGGCAGTACCAGGGTGTCACGGCGTGACCAGGGCAGAATTCTTAGGACTTGTCTCTAGTCTTGTGTTCTCAGCACTGTCCCTGGTGAGCTGGCTGTAGCAAGGTCCTTTACCATCTAAGGCGGAAGAAATGAGGTGGAGAAAAGCACGCCACGAAGCTGGGCTGCGGTGTATACAGGGAATATCTAGCCAGACACGGGGCTATGGCGCCGGGTCTATCTGCTAGAAGGAGAGAGCCCTGCAATTTGTGAGAAGAATATTGAGTTAGTGCCTTTCACACACATGTCTGGGAGAAGAGTTACACCTGAACTCCGTAAAAAGGGGACTTCACCTTTGCTGGTCACAGGTTTTGGTCCAGGCCTATGTTGCTCACAACCTGCTGCCACACCAACACTTATAATCAGTGCCCCTTGTGTGACACATTGCTTGGGTTTCTGCTGCCAACGCAACAGAGAGAGAGAGGGGTCTCCAGGCAGCTATCAGCTCTGCTAGACAAGTGGCTTCTTACTGCTTAAAAGAAGGAGAGGGAGAACTAGGACAAAGGCATAGCACCGGCGCTCGCTCCTAGGGCTCCAGCTGAGACCAGGCCAGCTCCTTCTTTGGCAGGTGCTCCGGGTATTCCACTGAAGAGCTGCTGCCGAGTGAAGTCTCGTGCGCAGGGAATGAAAGCCCCAGCAGAGGAGAAGTTGCTGGCACTGAGTCTTGTATGAATGTAGGACGCTGCCAGTTACAAAGCATGTTAGACCCTGGCTGCAGATCAAACGGACTTTGTTCCTGTGAGACTCGCATGTCAGAGGAGACTTTGCACACATCCCTGAAAGCACGAGGAGTCCCTGCTCAGAGATAGTGGCCAGGAAATGCTAGCTAGGCAGGCAGGAGCGCCCACGGAAGGTTTAGCAACAACAAACTCAATGGGAACTAATCTGCAAGCCGCACCAAACTCCCCCCCAAGTGGAGACAGCCCAGTTTCCAAGAAGCTGTCTGTCAAGGCTGCTTCCCCACTCTGAACTTTAGGGTACAAATGTGGGGGCCTGCATGAAAACTTCTAAGCTTAACTACCAGCTTAGATCTGGTCCGCTGCCACCATTCCCAAAGCTTATTCCCTTCCCTGGGAAGCCTTGAGAGACTCTCCACCAATTCCCTGGTGAATACAGATCCAACCCCCTTGGATCTTAAAACAAGGAGAAATTAACCATCCCCCCTCCTTCCTCCCACCAACTCCTGGTGGATCAAGATCCAACCCCCTTGGATCTAAAAACAAGGAAAAATCAATCAGGTTCTTAAAAAGAAGGCTTTTAATTAAAGAAAAAAGGTAAAAATCATCTCTGTAAAATCAGGATGGAAAATAACTTTACAGGGTAATCAAACTTAAAGAGCTCAGAGGACCCCCCTCTAGCCTCAGGTTCAAAGTACAGCAAACAGAGATAAACACTCTAGTAAAAGGTACATTTACAAGTTGAGAAAACAAAGTAAAACTAACACGCCTTGCCTGGCTATTTACTTACAAGTTTGAAATAGGAGAGACTTGTTTAGAAAGATGTGGAGAACCTGGATTGATGTCTGGTCCCTCTCAGTCCCAAGAGCGAACGAACTCCCAAACAAAGAGCACAAACAACAACCTTCCCCCCACCCCCAAGATTTGAAAGTATCTTGTCCCCTTATTGATCCTTTAGGTCAGATGCCAGCCAGGTTACCTGAGCTTCTTAACCCTTTACAGGGAAAAGGATTTTGGAGTCTCTGGCCAGGAGGGATTTTATAGTACTGTACACAGGACAGCTGTTACCCTTCCCTTTATAGTTATGACCCTGTCCAGCACTGCAGCCCTGGGAGTGGACAGCGGAGCAGGGTCGTTCTGTCCCTAACGCCACTGAGGAGGATTCCAGAGAGGGGGAGTGTATCTATCCCTGGAGCCACCTGGGAAATTCCATCCCTGCAGTGCATTGGACGAGATCTCCCCGAATGCTGTTTACACCTGGGGGCCAACTGTTGTGTCAGCTCAAACCCCGCCCCCCAAACCTGGCTGGTTGCTCCCTCAGTCAGGACTAATGTAGCACTGAAGTGTTGCCTGGGGCTTGTGCCCAGGGTGGGTTTTCAGGACCCTGCTGTGGGGTGAGCATCACATGTGGAGAGACCAGAGGACGAAATTGCTGCCTGACCCTGTCGGGCGAGTGGTGCAGTGGGAGGGGAGGGCAGCTCCGCATTTGCCAGGAAGGGCTGAGAACCTGGCAGCGTGGAGCCCTCGGTACTTTGCTCCCCAGTGTGACACTTTCCTTCCCACTCCGACATCTGTCATGCTAATGGAGCTGAGGCATCATCACACTCAATAACTTACAGAGCAACAGCTGCAGGTGAGGTGAGAAACAAGGATTTTTTTGGTGAGCACAACGGACATTTATAATGTAGACTTCCGAGAGCAGTAACAGTAATTAAGTATTGACTGAGAATGTCCTAAATGAGCCTTGGGTGCACATTACATTCTGCTTAACTCAATAATTACTGTATATATTATCCCTTTCCTCACTCAGTCTTTATTAAGCTAAAAGGTCTGTAATTAGTTACTTAGTTTAAGTGCAAGATTTCAGTTAATTCATATTATGAAATATAATTGCTTATTAGAGATAATGTTGCATATTCCATCACACAAGCATAGCTTTGTAATATTTTAACCAAAATACAATAGTTTATGTCACAGTGAATGAGCAGAACATTTATTCCTCAGACACCAGAATGCAAACGCGTCCTCTACATACTAAAAAAATAAAAAATAATCAAGCAACTGGGGCTCCCGGAATCTGGCTCCGTGTTATCGAAATCGAACGGTCTTGCTCACTCAGGGTAAATTCCGCCCATGCGAAGGAGCAGCACAAGACCCAACGGCCACTTAAGGCCCAGTTTAGTCCTCAAAATAAGGCTTAAATAATGGTGCGTTGACCTTTGGTTGGCCTTCTGCATGGGGCAAATTTCCCCTTCTCTCAATAGCAAGGTAGATAATTCCACAGGGACGTGCAGCCACCTTCCTTCCAAGGCTGAAGAGAGCCCCATTCAATGATAAGGGAACAGGATACCGTTAGTTATCCCTCTTAGCCCCACTCTCTGCCCTCTCCTTTCTTCATAGTGGGGTAAACCGTGGGGAAGGCTGATAAACATTACAGCCAAAACCAGAGTGAAGAGCAGCGAGGAAAGCCCACTGCAGTCGTTTAGCATCTATTGAAGGAAAATCATCCAGGAAATGAAGCCAGCTTGACTCCACTCCTCAGATTGAACGTTCGCTCAGGGTGGCCTTCACCCCAATGCAAAAGGGCCAGCACGTTAGTCCCAGGTCAGCCCCACAAGACACAGGAACCACGCAAGTACTACTAGGACTGAAGGGGCGTACGTGGTGCATAGCCCTTATAACTGACACTTCTGCGCCCAAGGTCTCCGGACAGGACCAGTGTTGCCAACCCTGTGATACTTTCATGAGTCCTGCAATTTTGCAGCATTTGTGGTGGTGGCTGTGGGGGTGTTGCTGGTTTTGGGGGTTTCTCGTTTCTCACGATCTCATGAGAAGTTCCTGGTGTCTCCGGGTTCCTGCAGTTCTGGCTTCAGCCACTAGCTGCTACACCTGGGGCAGAGCCAAAGACCAGTGCATGGGGGAGAAGCAGCAGCAGCTCCCTTACCCCAGGGCACTTTACATGGGGCAGGGGCAGTGTCCAGGGCAGGGCAGGGATGAGCAGGGGCAGTGCCCTGAGAAAGAGCATCTGAAATTCCCTGAGTAGGGATCACGGAGATGTATGGCAAGGGTCTTTCCCACCCGTCACAGGGAAAGGGAGGCGGTTGCCCAGGTGTGGATGTTTGTACACTTCAGACTGAGTTCTCTAGAACATGCACATACACCCACAGGACACACACACACGGATGTGTACACACCCAGTGATGACACACGCAAAAGGGGCTATTTCGGCCAAGAGCCCAAAAAATCAGAACAAAAAGCCCCTAAACAAACATGCTGTATAAACCCCCCTCTCCCGTTGTTTTGGGGTCTGCCTCATGGTTTCTGAGCAGGCAGAGATGGCAATATTATAACGATGGCCTTGCATTAGCCCGGCACCCACCTTTTGTGGGAACTCAGTTTGATCCGCAGCAGAACTTGGGAAATGTTTGTCATAAACAGTCAGAAGAAGGTGAAACGGCCAATTTCCAAGGCTTGTGTCACCCCTCCCGGCTCTAGTAGCATTCAAGGAAAAGTAATTTACATAGAGCCCTGTTCTTCGCATAATGAGACTTGTTGGTAAATCTCACCTGAACGGATGCCGGAAATTTTATATTCATTTCATGTTTGTTCACAGCCACGGAGTGTGATTGATTTAGCTAAAAGGGGCTGCAGTTCCTGAGCTCACGATCCCCGGGGTAGCACCGGGCCCTGGAAGTATATAACATGTATTTAGCTGATGATTTAGGCGCCGATTCAATTTAATTTAGACTTTAGAAGATTTTAGTTTAGGACTTAATATTTTATTTATGAAGGTATGTAAACACAGCACATCACTTCAGCAGCTGCCGCCAGTTTACTGAGACTCTGGTTAAGACAAGACAATCTGTCTAGCTGTAGAATGTCAATTCTGTGGCACTATTACACAAATGCAAAATTGCTGTGACATTAGGAAACAACAACAGCCACACTAGACACTTAGAGAAATACTCTGTAAACAGCACAATAAACTATTGACTATGCGGCACTTGGCGCAGAAGTAAAATGACAAAGTTTTTATCTGTAAAAAGCCATTTACATGGTGTTGAGGCAGCGGATGATTCTTATCCTCCAGATAAAGAATTTCAAAGCTTTGCTGGTGCAGAAAAAAAACATATTTATTGTACAATTGAGGAGGAGAGAAACCAACGGCTCCTCCTGACCATGACTGGCATTTTACTGCCACGGGTGAAAACGTATTTCCTTTTGCACTCCCCTCCATCTTGAACAAAGCAAGAATTCAGCTTCCAGAGGAGACGTGTGTTTAAAGAAATTGTGTATTTGCCCAATTAGCCATTTATTAGGGATTCTGTGTACATATTGGGGGGAGGGGGAATTAATAGTCACAACCTACCCTTCATTCAAACTAGCAATCTGTTCCAGGCCCAGTTTTATGAGTCATTAATTCCTAATAACTAGAAAGTTGTGTGATGGGCTTTGGATATGAATAGTTTACTGTATCAGAAACAATTCATGATCTAAATTACCAACTATAAATCAATTTCTGAAATGTTGACATATCTCTAATAATGATAAATGCAGAATTTATGGCCTGTGCCAAAGTTCACATCAAGTGATTTGATTTATGAGCAGCCTGAGCTTGAGTGAGGACGTTACCATTGCACACAGCACCTTCCCCCCGGACTCGGGACCAGCCCAGTGCCTGAGAGGGTGTCTGCTAGCCCCATCTCCCTCCTGTGCCCAGGGACTGGAGGCTCCCCCAGCTCAGGGGTGGCTGACTCTGGCAGACAGCTCTGAGGATCTAACAGCTTTGTCAGTTCATTTACCCCATCACAAAGGACTAGACAGATGTATGGGGAGGGTGTCACTTCCAGCCCAGTGAAAGATGCTCACCTCTGTCTCAAAATGCCCAGTCCTCAGCTCACCGTCCTTCCTGTTTCTTTGGATTCTCCTGGCGCTGAAGAGGGCCTGAATTCTTCCCTCGGCTCACCTCCAGTCCCGGAGCCTGGGTGCAAGGCTGGGCACAGAGCCCTGTGGGGAGGCAGGGCATAGGGCTGGTGTGATTGGAGCGATAGCAGCGCTGGATGCACCATGGAACCCAGAACTGAGACAGGCCCCACCCCCCCGAACTCCCAGCCTACAAGCCAGAGGCTGAGGTGGCAGGGCAGACTGGGAAACCCAGGGGAAGGGAGAACTTGGGGGAGAAGGTGGCAGGCACAGGCAAGGAAGGGAAGAGTGAGAGTCCCTGAGAGAAGAACATGACCTGGCCCAGTTGCAGGGATGGAGACAAATTCCAGCTGCTATTTTTGCATTAGTCCCATGATAGCCCCGGCTCTCCTGGGCCCAAGACACTTAGTGGGTGTTTTAAACCACAGCCAGAACGCCAAGCTGCTCCCCACACCCGCATCTGGGATCCTGTTGGCTCGTCAGTGAGAAGAGAAGAGTTCCTCTCCCCAGGCTCTCTGCACCTGTACTGGGTCTCCAAATACCTCCGCTGGCTGCCAGCGGGCGGTGATTGCCTGTCAGCTTCAACATGGGGGAAGGGTCCTTACCCAGCCTACCTCTGATGCTCATTTCCACACTGAATTTCAGGATCAGCGCTCTGTGTTACAGCAGCCCTAGAGCCCCAGGGAAAAGCAAACCCCACCCCCCCCCCGACGAGCTAGTGTCCAGTCAGCCCAGGCAGTCCGTGGGCATGCTTGTCCCCTTTCGTAGAGGCACAGCGAGATGAAGTGATCTGCCCAAGAGCACCTGGGGTGGAGCTGGGACTGGTCCCAGGCACGTACCTCAGCCCCACAGCCAGCCACCCCACCCCGCTCCGGATTCATATTGCTGCTGGCTGCAGTGTAACAGCTCGAATGGCTGCCTAGCGCCTACTCCCAGTGGTAGCCACACTTTGGACTAAATATTGCCCAGTGAATGGCTGCAATGTGACCCTGGTGCTCGGGCAGACCGAGCCAAGGAGTAAAGCAGGTATTTGGGCGAAATAAAGCAAGACCCCTGTGTAGCTATGCGGTGCTCCAGGGCACCCCTCTCCCTGGTGCAGCCACATGTGCTCACAAAGATTTGTCAGTGAGGCCGTCTGTGCCGCCAAAACGCATGACTTCATTTGATTTCAATTTAGTACTAGAATTAAGCTGACACACAACTGTGCGTGAAGGGAAAATTTACTGTATCAATTTCGTCACTGCAAAATAGGGACTTCACTATCTGACCACTCATGTTGCAGGGTCCAAATCAATTTATTACCCAGCTCAGCTCCTGGCACAGGGAGAAGCTCTTACATTTCATTATTAAATTGAAAACAATATTTGTTTGAAACAAACAATAAGTGATAAATAAACTCAGCGCCTATCACTCCTCCTCCACCCCAGCCTCGTCTTCCAGCGTTTCTTCCTGATCAGCCAGTGCTCTGTGAGTGTGACTCGCATCAGTCATTACAGGCCTTTCATTACGGCAAAGCGACATCCCAGTTTCATACTGAATTATAAATTACAGATGAAATCTTCCTCCCTCTTTGAGCCTGACATTTTGTATCTCCCTGGCCCTTTCTTCTACTGGATGATCTCACAGGAGATGTCACGGTTACGCGTCATGGCTCGGCCTGTGCTGTACCGAGTGACTTGTGAGCAGAGCGAGCCCGGAGAGACCAGCCCACTTCCCTGCCCGCTGCCAGATTGCTTTGTTCTCTCCAGATCATTTGGAAAATGGAAGATGGAAGCTATGATGCCACAGCAACAGAAAGACTCGGGTTTCTGCCCTGGGCCTTTCCTGCAGCAGCATCGCCTACAAAGGGGTCCCATCATGGTCGCCCACAACGGATATTCTCAGGGACCTGGGGCAGCACTATGTCTAGTGCCTCTTGATCCTTCCATAAAGCGAATCCACATACAAGTGGGGTCAAAGTTTCACCTCCTTAAAGCAGAAAGATAAAGGTGTGGAATGAGGGGGGTTCTCAGTGGTTTGTCCCCTTTAGGTCCCGGCTCCTATCCCCACTGCCCTTGTCCAAAGAGGACACCTGGGATCCTTTAGCAGGAAGAGACAGCGCCATGGCAGTGTTTAGCAACATTTCCCCACCAGGCACAAGCTAAGAGTGAAATCTGAGGCCTAATCCGTGGCAGCTGTGCTCATGCTGCCATGTGTCATGTGCCCCGCGCTGCACAGGCAGGGGAACCTCTGCAGAGGTTCTAGCGAAGGAACGAGAACACTTCCCAATTACCTTTAAAAAGCAGCAGAAATTCCATCTTTGCACAGAGAGGTTTCCCATAGGCCCATGTTGTGACTCAAATTCGTATCTAAGGGTCAACGCTTACAAGTAGCCCTCTGGGACAGCAGCCACTCCAGTTCACTGGCATAACGGCACTGGCGCCTCAGGAGATAGGTTGCTAATTCATACCTGGCCTGTGCCAGTTGATAGTGGGGAGCCAAGTTGCGGTGTTCCCCAGAATCCCCAGCCCTGGTGTGCCAGGCGCTGTATAAACATGTAACAGAGAGACAGCCCCTGCCCCGGGGAGCTTACAGTCAGCTAGTGGCTTAAGTTGAAGTCAGAAAAGCCTCTGACATCAAATCACTTTTGCTTTTGGCCTGGTCCCATGGGAATAAAGTCTATTATCCTTCCGAGGAGGAAAATGCTACAACACCCTATTGGAAGTGGCCCGCTGTGCAAGGGGGCCAGAGTTAATCGGCCACTCCAGCTAATTGGCTGCATCTCCCAGAGACTGTTCACCTCCAGGAAGAGGGTTACAATGAGAGGCAACCTTATCAAGGCTGTGAAAGTCAATGCTGACCTCCCTTCAGCCATGTGTCTGAGCCCCCCGCCCCGTTCTGGGGTTCCTGTTCTCCCATCCCCCACAGTAACGGTCAGGACGGCTGGAGGAGAACAGGGAGTTTTAAAGTGGTTAGAGATGCGCAGAGCCCTCATCAGTGGTGTTTCTTTGCTCTCCTAGCAGCCTGAGAACAAAACTGACATTGATTTATTGTTCTCCGATACTGCAATGATCACCTGCCATTTTGTTTTGACAAGGGCCATGGAAACACATATTTCTGTCAGTCGCTTCACGAACATTGGAAGAGCTCCCGCTGCAGACACAGGCGTTTTTGCCCTTGGCCTTTCAGTTTTTTAAAGTGAGGTAAATAGGCACCATGTCTATGTCAAACCCTTCTCGTTTATGCTGTTGTCCCCTATACATTATTCATTTGAATGCAGGGAGGTGCACACAATGGGGAGGGAGTAGCAACAGGAGTTACTCTTGTTCCTTTGAAAGCTATTTTCAAAGGTGACCTTTCCAGAAGAATAAAGAAATCCTTGGCAATATAGCCCTGAAATCCAGCTGGGCAGCCTCACTGATTAAATATTAAAGGTGCTACAAGAAGGGAGGGCAGGAAGCAAGGATTAGGAATCAACTTCTTCGCTTCTGTAGTCAGATGTGGAGCAAGATGATCAACATTTACTTATGTCCCAGGGCTCATGTGTCTGGGGGAATCACAGGTTGGGTGTGCCAGAGACAACGGGCTGAAGGCTGCTCAAGGAGGAGTAGATGCAGAGGGGGAAATTTCGCACGTGCAGAGACCAGCACGAGGCCTAGGCACCATGTAGACCTGACTTTGAAGATTTAAGGCCTACACAGAACTATTGATAGGCACTGGCATGTGGGGGAATTCCATCCACGCTTGGGATGCACAAAGGTATGCTGTGTATCCGTGGGGCTAGACAGAGATATGGGACCATAAGAGCTGCCAGGACACTCAGAGATTACATGGAAAGACCCCTCGTGACTGTCCCTGGCTTCCTAAAGCAGGGCCTGTGGCTGTAGGTCGCTCTTGGGGGGTTAGAGAGCTGGGCTAACAAGGACCGTTACTGCTCCAGAGTCACAGGACCTCAGCCCCCTTATTACAGTGGATATAGATATAATGGGCCAAACTGCCTTCAGCTATCCCCGTTCAGCCCCACTTGGCCCTGTGCGTGTCTCGCAGACAGCTATGGCGTGGAACTTGCCAGATTTCCTCCCCACCACTGGGTCAGAATTTCCTGCTTTCCAGAACCACTTTGTAACACAAGGACAATGGTTGGTGCTGCTGATCACCTTGATTCCTTTCTCCTCTGACTGGGCTATTTCTTGAGTGCCCGTCGTCATCAGATCTGCCCCTTCCTCCCGCTGCTGCTTGAATGTCTCTTCTAAAAAAGTGTGAGCCAAGGGAAGGACTTTTTAGTGGAATGAGAATACAGAGCTGGCCTAGACTTCACTCCGTGGTTTAGAAAGTGTGGAATCAAAGTTCTAAAGTCAGAAGTGTGGAACTACTTAACCCAAGCCAGGGCCATGACAGCTCCCCAGCCAGCCACAGAAACATTCATTAATTCTAAAGCAAGTAATTAGTGGCTATAACATATGACCAATACAATTACATTGAGCTTTCCCCCACCCCAGAGTACTGGTGTTCTATCGTCCCATAATTAGATGACAAAACTGACAGGCAGCTACAAAGAAACAGCCCTTCCCCACACTCATCTAACTTTGCAGACACCCCAAGTGTTCTGCACCAATAACTACTAATCAGGTTATTTCTCTGAGTATTAAAAAAAGTTTCACAGATAATTTATGCTTAATAGCACAGGGCCCTGTACTGGCGAACAGCCAAATGGCTACAGATGCGGAAGATTCTTGGCTGAAATGGTATTTAAGTTTGTGTCACAACTGACAAAAGCAGAGACACCCAGAAAGTGCCACTCCAGCTCCTGCAGTGGGCATCATGCCCTTGTCTCTGCACCTGGCCACCCTGCACTATGTGAATGCCATGCCTTCGTTAACATCAACCAGCATCTAGCCAGTGCATTCAGGAGGGATAGGCCCTGGAAGTTTGTCCTGATTTTGACATTGGTTTGTCCATCCAGTTTTGGGATGAATTATTTGACCTTTCCCTCTTCTTTGAGGTGGCACTGCTACACTTGTGAGTTTGCACATTTCAGTGATGCTCTGGGACCCCTTGTCAAAGCCAGAGGCAGGGAGGAGGTGGAGAATATTTATTATCTATATTATATATTATATATTACATTGCTTAGATGCACATAGTGGTCCTGATTCTCCTCTCACTCACCCCACCATCACACTGGTGCAGCTTATTAAAACCAGGGCCTTTATGGCAGAATCTGGCCCCGTGTACTCAGTGAAAGCCAAGCAAGACAGATTGGTGTGTAACGAATTAGCATGAAAGAAGCCTGTGGCTGGTTCGCTTTTCGCCTTACAAGCCTCGTGTCATTCTCTGAACTTGCCAAGTCCCCAAAGCAACAAACTCGCGCTTCATGACTCCAGATGACTTCAGGAAACTTCATTCATCCTATGCTGTGGCTCTTGGAAGAACATCTGTCACATGAAAGCCACTTTAATACAAATTAATTATGCCACCATTATGCTGGCGGTTTGGGTTTTGTTTTGTTTTTCTCCAATCACCCAGTTAATTGCCATGCTTTCAAAGACAGAAATGTGTGTTTTATAATGCTTCGTTGAAGTGATTTACCACTAGTGGAGGACTGACAGCAAGAACCTGGAGCCCTCTATTTATCCCGAGAACCCATTCAGCACAGGGGAAAATAATGCAAGCTCCCTCTCCCTCTCTCTCTCTCTGTTTCTCTCTCTCTCTCTCACACACACACACAAACTCACTCACACACACACACACACTGCCCAGCCAGTGTACCTCTCTCTAGGCAGGGACCTCTCCTGGCAGCTCTGGGTCCCATTCAGTCCTTGGCCTCTCAGCTGAGTCAGCCACAACAGCGCCGGTTATTGCAGCTGAGATGGGAGGTTTTGTGCTATCAGTAGTACGCTAGGAACTGGATAAATTGAACTATCACATTTCATACACGCCACCAAGCAGTCCAAAGGCAATGACGAGTGACTGCGGCTGAGCTGGGCCCGGTAGGATTGTATCATCAGTCTTCACACTTCACCCATTTGAAAATTCAATCTGCATCTCCAGCCTGCCACACCAGAGAGCCCCAAATCCCGGTTCCACGCTGCAGAACTGAAACCTAGTACACTGGGCCTTGGCCCTGAGATCATAGTCAGCAGACAGCAGCTGTTTACCCCACACCTTATCTCCTGAGCCAGTCAGCCCCCAAAACAACTGCATTTTCATCAAGTAGTAGGGGCTGAATCAGACTGAGTAACTCCAAATGCATTAGACCTTCGCATCTTGAATAAAATGTATCTCCGTGTAAAAAGGGTGCAAATATTTTACATATCAAGATTCACTCTGCAACAAGCAGGTCTCAACATAAGATATTGAAAAATGTGTTTTAAAAGCTCCAGTTGCAGGTAATTGGAGCTAATTTAAATATCTGGGGGAATTAGATATTTTAATTTTAAATGACTTGTTGGGCAGATTCTTGGGTGGGGTCAATCAACATAGTTGTATGAAAGTCAATGGAGTTACACCGATTTACACCAGCTGAGAATCTGGCCCTGTCTGTCTGCCTGACTGTCCCCCTGCGTTAGCTACTACTGAAGCACCCCTCACTGTTGCATCAAGGCACCGTTATTCTATTGTATCTTTCCAGTGGCTTCCATGGTGCTTGCTCCAGATTTACAGCAGTGTAACTGAGCAGCATCTGTCTCCAGGGGCTGAATCTAGTAGAGGCTGGCAAAGCATCTGACATCAGAGACGTTCACATTTTCTTTTTTCATTCCCCTCAGCCTGGAAGAGCGGAGAACGAAATTACACATTTGTTAAAGAGAAACAAAAATCAGCCATGAAAACTAGTAATGAACTCCGTCAGGCTTCAGTCCCGTACAATGTCAAATGGCCGAGCTTTCAAAGCCAGTCTCAGTATTAAACATTTGCTACAGGCTTTCATATGCCCATAGTCACTTGTCATCGTCAGTTAGCATATCACCCGGCAGCGATGTGACGCCAGCTCGGGAACCTAGCCCGGCCCACTCGAAGGGGTTAAAGCCCAGTCGCCTCTTTAGTGCCACGGCTGCTGTTTGTACAGGCCCTAGGAAGTGAAGTGCATTACTAGGAACACAGTCAATATTTTCCGGCTGTTAACAAACTCTCGGAGCTCAGGTGAGCAGTTCTTTCTATTCTCTTTACTGAGTTTTACTCCAATATTAAACAGTGGGAGGAATTGCCCAGGAGCCAAAATCGATTCCAGAGTAACAATCTTTACCAAAGCATGGACATTTAATTAAACTCCAGGAGCTGGGTTCCCGTTCTCGAGCTGAGCCTGCAATTCTGCTGGTGGACAGCCTGAGGAGCTAATCCCTCCGAACGTTCTGCACATGTGGGTGCACAGGAGGTTCTCCAACGGTTACCTGCCTATTCCACTAGAAAACAAGCAAATGCAAACAGGGAACAAACCGAGCAGGATTTTATGAGCCATCTCCCGTCACTGTCAGATCTTCACAGCAAAATGCACCAATCCACTAATGCACAAGAGCATCACAGAGCCCAGCGGGAGCACATGTGGATAATCTGCCTCCTATTATCCCTAACAGATTGAGATTGGTGTAAATGCTGAAGTATGAGGTGTTATGCCTTCCAAACCTGTGTCAGCCCTAACTTGCTATCCACATACACATTCGCTCCCTCTCTGAATCGCAAAGTTCTTGCTTCAAGGATGTGCCAAGCATCATCAGGCTCTTTCCAGCTTCTCAGACTCCATAGACGTAGCACCCAGTTCACCACCACCTCTTTAAAGCTGTACGGCCGTGAAAGCCGGCCTCAAGCTGAAGTGGTGAATGAGATCCAAAGGGAAGAGGAGCAATAACTGGAATCAGTGCCATGGGAGGCAGACAAAATCTCCTGGGATGACCATGAGCGCGCCAGTCTGGTGGTGTTTGGCTTCCAGATGTTCACATCTCCTTCACCTGTTCAGAGCTGATCTTGCTCTCTGCATGTTTGGTGCAGTCTTGTTATAATGATGTCATCCATCTGTATTTTCTTAGACTCTACCTGGTAAAAATGCCCCAGAGTCTGTAATTTGTCACTATAACAGAATCCTAGAGAACAGCTAAATAAACTACTAATATTGACCAAACAAACAAACAAAAACCCAATAATGATTCTATTGATCCGAGATCTGAAGCTGATGGATGACCTGTAAACAATGGAGCCGAATTATCCATGAATTGATATTGATTTCCAAAATCAAAATGTAAATTTTGACTCACAGTTAAAGTAGCTGGAAAAGTTTTTTCCCTTTGAAAACATTTCTCTCTCCCATTACTTTTCTACATAATATTTATAATCCTTAGCCAAGAGCGTCTCCAGTCACAGTCCTTCTGACTCTAGCTAGGGCTGCGAGAGCCTGTTAAACCTATGCAGGAGCCGGGTTTCTGAAGCCCCCAAGATCTGAGAGTCTCTCAGGGAGATTCATGAAAATCAACTGAGAATATAAACGTAACAAAAGCACCAATGCCAAGGCGGGAGCGTCCTGAAGAGATCTTCAGCCCAGTCAGCAGTAATGTCCAGTCTGGGTTCTCAGCCTTCGGATCACTCCACCTCCAGGATCATGACCACCCTCCCTTTCTTTATGGGTCTATAGGAAAGGAGTCCGGAACCCTTGTTCTATGGTTACAGGGGCTCGTGATGTGGAACTACTGCTGCAAGGGACCTGGGTAGAAGAGTCACCAAGGCCCTCTGCTGAGAGGAGAGAGAAGATCTGTATTTAATAAGCCTCTGGTACTGCACCCACTCCCACCAGCTCTGAACTTGGCTCGGTGTCTCAAAATGAGTGCAGTGTGGAACTGTGAACCCTAAACCTATTGCACTCCTCCCCTGAGCTGGTCCATATCATCACAGAACACCTATGGTGACTTTCCGAACAATACCTAGTTTTCAGCACTTCTCCCATCCCCTGTCACTAGTCCTACTTCTATCAAGCCAGGATGATAATACTGAGCATACAGCAGAGATGTTCATGCAGACAGTGGGCTAGGTCCTGCCAACACCAGGCAATTTCAGATGAATTAGTAATAAGCATGTAATCAGACACACAGTATAGCGCCTTAAGGTCCAACATACAAGAGGCCTGGCCTGCCAACGAGAGAGAGGAGAGCCTGGGAAAGGTGACCTACATGGCAGCCACTGCTGAAAATCTATGCCATTCTCCGTCTCCAGTAGCTGCTGTGCCTTGCTGCTTCCCTGGCCTTTTATCATTATCTAACCCATGACAAACCTATTATGATTCCAAAGATTGGAATAACTGCAGTGCCTGGGAGATGCCCAGCGCCGCTGCAGTGTTTTGCACAAGGCAGCAATAAATTACTGACGGTCACATATGATTTATCACTACCTGGGGTTCCAGACAGTGGTAGCGTTTCACCAGAGAAATGGCCCACGAGCGCTGGAGCCCGTGCACCGGTTTGCGTCTCATCACATCGATTGGTTATTTTGTTGGGACTGGAAACAGCCCCCAGTTAGGGTGATGGTTGAATGGTAGAAGTGACACCCTTGGCCACGGGATGTTGTTCTGCAGTTGTGCAGATTTACTCTGGCAGTCCAAAAGGTGCCACGTGCCAGGAGTGAGATTCTCAGACAAACCTAATGCAGTTTCTGCTTGGAGATGGAACTGCTCTGCCAGAGGCCCCTGTGTGCTGCCCCGTCCTGGGCATTACAGCAGCAGGCGTCCAACGGAGAGAACGAAACAGCCCCATCGTTTGCTAAAGGCAAAGGCTGCCGGTTTCAGAGGTTCCCAGGAGCGCTTTACACCCCAGAGTAGAAAGCTATTCCCTGGCCAGCAGGTGGATCAGGACAGGGGTTGGGAGGCTCCGGGTGAGTCCCTTCCCCTCACAGGATGATGTTTACCTGCCTCCCAGAGATTCGTTCACTCCCGGCCTGGCAGGAGCACTCCCAGGCAGAGCGTCGCCTGTCTCCACGTTCCCTGGGGCCTCACTCAGGGTACATCCCCAGGGACTTCCCTGAGAAGCCTCCTGCATGAAATGCCCCTGATAGCACCCCCGCCCCAGTTCAGCATGTGCATCATCTCACTGCCATCACAAAGCGCTTTGCATTTTATTCCCTCGGCCACGCTCTCCTGCCGGCCTGCCCCTGCCCGCTCCGAAATCAGGGCCATTTGGTCATTGCCTTCAGTGGGAAGACCCTTACCTGCCAGTGTGCACACGCATGCATGTGTGTGTACAGTAGGGTGACCAGATGTCCCGATTTTATAGGGACAGTCCCAATTTTTGGGTCTTATATAGGCTCCTATTACCCCCCACCCCTTGTCCCGATTTTTCACACTTGCTGTCTGGTCGCCCTAGTGTACATGTGTGTCACCGCACTTCCCCACCTGCGTGTTGCATCACTGTGGGCATGGGATGAGATTTGGCTGTGACCCTTCTGCTGGGCTCTGCATGACCAATGTTAATCACAGAGTATGTCCGCAGGGGATGTCCAGCACCTGTTCCTGTTAGTGAAGTGGGGGGACGATATGACGTGTATGGTGGCATGTGGCAGCCTGGCAGCCCCTGCCCTCGCAGCCAGCAAGGGCACTTCCCCCCACCCCAGCCCCTCTGCAGCAGCGAAGCCCTCACTCCGAGTGCCGCTGTTCTTGTCACCTTGTGTCCTGAGCGCACATGCCGATCCCCAGCTCATGCTCCCAGTCCTCCGCTCAAGCCTGGGTTCCATGTGACTATGAATGGGGTGGTCTCCTGCTTATCCACCCATTAGCCAGCTCCCAGAGATTAGCCCAGGCTTTTTATCCCTCTGTTGGGTCTCAAGGTTGCTCCAGCCCTGGGGTGTGATTAGGCTGCAGCTTTTGAGTTAGAGCAGAGCACCGCGGACGTCGTCTACTCCAGCCCCCTGCGCTGTGGCAAGACCAAGTAAACTAAGAACATCCCTGACAGGGGTTTGTCCAACCTGTTCTTAAAAACTGCCAGTGACGGGGACTCCACAACCTCCCTCGAGAGCCTGGTCCAGAGCTGAACTACCCTGAGAGTTAGAAAGTTTTCCTAATCTCTAACCTAAATCTGCCTTGCTGCAGATTAAGCCCATCACTTCTTGTCCTACCTTCAGTGGCCACGGAGAACAACTGATCCCTGTCCTCTTTGTAACAGCCCTTAACATATTTGAAGCCTGTTATCATGTCCCCCACCACTTCAGTCTTCTTTTCTCCAGACTAAACATCACCAATTTTGTAACCTTTCCTCACAGGTCAGGTTTTCTAAACCTTTTATCACTTTTGTTGCTCTCCTCTGGACTTTCTCCAATTTGTCCACATCTTTCCTAAAGTGCAGCGCCCAGAACTGGACCCAGCACTCCAGCTGAGGCCTCATGTAGAGCAAGACAATTATCTCCGGTGTCTGACATACAACACGTCTGTTATACACCCCTGAATTATAATAGCCTTTTTTGCAACTGCATCAGTCTGTGATCCTTTGCTGCAGTACCACTGCCTAGCCAGTTATTCCCCATTTTGTATTTGTTCATTTGATTTTTCTTTCCTAAGTGAAGTACTTTGCACTTGTCTTAATTGAATTTTATTTTGTTGATTTCAGACCAATTCTCAAATTTATCGAGGTCCTTTTGACTTCTAATCCTGTCCTCCAGAGCGCTTGCAGCCCCTCCCAGGTTGGTGTCATCCGCAAATGTTATAAGCATCCTCTCCACTCCATGAGCCACATAATTAATGAAAATATCGAATAATGCTGGACGCAGGACAGAGCCTGTGGGACCCCACTAGATACATCACCCCAGTTTGACAGCAAACCATTGACAGCTACTCTTTGCGTAGGGTCTTTCAACCAGTTATACACCCACCTTATAGTATTTCCACACGTCCCTAGATCGGCTGCCCCAAGTATGCGATGACTAACCCAGCATTGCTTCCAGCAAACCCCCCTACAGCACCCGGAGCCGGTGCTGGCAGATCCTGCACTCTCCTCCCAGCCTAGGACCTACCGGGGCACTTCATAACAATAGAGCTCCGCACAGCCACATTCCTGGGTCAGCAGAGACATGGGCAATGGAAAAGCAAGGAGGCAGTGGGTCAGGATTGAGGGGCATTGGCAGAGCTGTGGGAAGAGAGTGACCCCAGGACTGGAATAGCAGGGGGCCGGGGAGGCAAAGGGGGGGCTGTTGTACAGAAGCCTGTATTTAAGTTTTCCAAGGTAGCAGCAGCTCAACTCAGCCTGTTACATACACCTGTTTATAAAGTCACCAAAACGTGGAGCCAGACTAGGACAAACCGGATTGTTTAGGTTAAAGACGTAGGCTCAGGGGTCTGCAGGCTCCTGGGGAAGCCACAGTCTGGCATGACAAGGAGCTGAACAGGTCAGTCTGGCAAGGTGAGGGGATGTTTACAGTTGCAGTCACTGCAATGTGTTATGATTGATTGGTTCATGTTATGGGGTGCAGCTGCCCCTCTTGTTAGCCATAGGTTATCGGGGGGGGTCACTCAATGGGAGTGGGGGGACTGAAAGCAGCAAGCTTTATCTCACAGCTGCCACCTCCCACCATCTCGTGAGACCCCCAGGTCCACCATGACCCCGCTGGGCCGTCAGCATCCTGACCAGAGCAGGCCAAAGAGCGGGAACCCATTACATCACCCCTGCCTCCAGCGGCCTTGACTGAACCCCGGTCACCTGGGATGTGAGAGGTGGGTTCCTGCTCTCACGCCTCCCTCGTGTGTCTTTTTCCTTCCCCACCTGATTTCTACCCTTTCCTGTCTCTCTCTTTTGGCCTCTGTGTAATAAAAGTCTGGCTTAGCCGGCCAAGACTATATTTTGCAACAGTGCCATGAGCCTGGGACCAGAGAGGCAGCTAAAAGCAATGGCCTATGCAGCCCAATGCCACACAAGCTTGCCAGGTCCTGGAGCAGCTGATTAGACCATGTGCTGGACCTGCATTTCTCCGGCAGTGAGAGTCAGCACCAGAGACAGATGCTGCATTTTCTGTTCTTTTCTCTCCCATTTTGTGTGTGTTTGTCTCGTTTGTCTTCAGGGAAACAGGATCAGACGGTAACAGCAGCAGCAGCTCCAGACCACCTCAACCAAGCTTTTCACTCATCCCAAAAAAGGACAGGTATTACTATGCCACCTGCAACAGTCAGGCAGGGGATACTTCCTTTTAAAACCCCACTCCCACCAAAGGGCCTAAGGGATATTGCTACAACGAAAACCTTGCTTAGCCCTTTACAATTCAAAGGCTTGGACTGTTTTTCCTTCTTTTTCTGTATCTCCAATAAGAGGTTAAAGAGTTTTTGTGCTGGTGTTGTAATGGGAGTCGCCAGAGATAACATGGCGTGAAACCCCGGCCCACGCAGCCCCGTTCAGTGTCGGAACAGAGAACAAGGGTTTTATTAACCGTCCATCCCTTGCTGGGCCTGAGACACCCTCCTTGCAACACAAGAGGGTTACAGGTCAGGACTGAGGGGCATCCGCAGATGGCTGGAGAGAGCCCAGGCTGGAATACCAGTGGGCTGTGGGTGGGGCTATTGTGGTGCATCGACAGAGCAGGAGGGGTAGTGGCAGGGCAGGGGGGCACCCCCCAAGACTGGGACAGTAGCAAGAGCTGCCAGTCAGGAGTCAAGGGCTTTGGCATAGGAATGGTTGCAAGATACCTGCCTGTCCCAAATCAGGCAGGAAAAATAATTACCAGCAACTTTTCTGCAATCAGTAAATACCTGGAAATGTGAGCCCTTTGAATTATTAATGGTCAACTCAATTCTTCAGACACCTCAGTCATTACTGCCAAGAATATTTGATGCAAATAAAACCCTTTGCCTGCTACAGCTGCAGAGAGAAGGAATCAAACTTGTATATTAAACCAACTGCCTTGAGGTACAGAGAAATCATTTGAAAAATGAGCTCAGTGGCTGGTGAATCCCTGACTGCATCAGGGACCGGCTGACTCATTATCGCCAGCATGGGGCAGCTGTGCATGCATGGGGAGCGGCAGGAGCTTGGATGGAGGAGTTGCACCTTGGTACACACAGCACCCAGTGGCACTTGCAGGTTCATAGAACAGCTACTGACAGGAAGAGCAGTGGTATGGAGCTCTCCCCAGCCGTTCCCACCACCAGGGCCTGGACCAGCAGTCACTCCTGGAGGGCCATTTAATCCCACCCTGCACAACATCCTGGCCCCACTGAATTCCATTGACTTGGGTGGGGCCGGAATTTCACCCTTGAGAGACGACCAGGTTTGCTTTTTTAAACAAACATCTTCCAACCTATGAAAACGCTGCTGAGGGCAGTTCGCCCAGCTCCGGGTGTCTTCGGATATCACGGCCAGGCGTGCGGGCTAAGAACCTGAGCAGACTAGAACAGCGCTGGCTACAGTGTTCGCCAGCCCTTCTGCCCAGCTCCTGCCGGATGCCCCACGTCTGCAGAACACCCTGAGGAGACCCATCTCCATGGGACAATCCCGTCTAGCCAGGGTCCTTGGGGTTTCAGCCTGCAGACACCGCTGATAAGCAGCGTATTTAGAGAGAGCCTGTGACTGACCGTTAGCCAGAGTCTCACAGCCGTTGGCCCAGGACTGCTGCTGGGTGTAATTGCTACCTCTCACTGTGAACAAAAGCAGCTGACTGGCTGCCCAGACCACAGGGAGGTAAAGTGGGGCTTGGCCTCCAACACAGAGCTGGGATCGAGTGCAGCCAACGCTCGCTCGGTGCCTGGCTCAGCTTCCTGGCCTCTCCCTTCCCACCTGTCATGACCCTGCCACCCACCTCTCAGCTCTTGTCTCTTGCGATGTGGCCTGTCCTCCCCACCAGTGAGACCGGCTCTGAGTACCTGTCCGCCTCTCCCACAGACATCGCTGGCCTCGGCCATGCTGCCCCTCTGCCCAGGACACCCTCCCCGCACTGACCCTCCCCTCCAGCACAACCCTCCGCCAGCCCATGTGGTGTGGTGTGTTATCCAGGCCCTGCCCAGCCACACGGAATCACCCCTAGCTGCCAACGTACCCATATATTCCAGTCAGTGGGACACTTGTCCACGTCCATCCGATTGCTGCCCACTCGCCTGTTCATCTCTTTCCAGCCAGACTGTGGGCCCCTCCGGGCAGGGACCAGGCCGAGCTGTGGGTCTGAGGAGAGCCCAGCTCCCTGGGACCCCATCCTGACAGAGCCTCTGGGGCCCCTGGAATCATTCAGGAAACGGTGAACAAAGAGGCAGTGCAGATCCTTCTACGCCTCCGCCCTGCAGAGAGGCAAAACAGGCCAGCTCAGCTCTGCCCACCAACGCCGGCCAAGCGGTCCCTGTATTCCCAGCCAGGCCGTGGGGGAGAGCTGGGGCCTGGCTGGGGATCAGTCGGACGCTCAGGGATCACGCCCAGCAGCAGCGGCTGTGACCCAGAACGAAAATCCAGCTGCTGCACAGGTGAGTCTCGGACTTGGGCACTGCAGCCCCCAGACCCCGGGAATGGAGCTATCAGAGGCAACAAGATAAAGAGCCTCAGGTTCTCAGCCATGAGATTCAGGGTCACTTACCCCAGGCACAGCGTGAGGGAGAGCTACAAACCAGCTGCAGGCGCAGGTCTCACCCCCCTCACACTCACTCACCTCCTGGGTCTTTGCCCCTCTCCCTCAGGGACACAGCGGCTCAGATAATGCTGGTCAGGGAGTGAAACGCTGCAGGGGAACCTGGCCCATCCTGGAGCAATCGCCCAGCGTGACCTCCCACAGCGTGCTGGGATGCAGCGAGGCGAAGCGCAGTCTCCAAAGGAACGTAGCGCAGACTGGGCTACCCCCCCATGTCAGCGTGTCCCCCTCTTGGCTAGCAGTGCTTCATTCACCCCCGCCCGCCCCACTCTGCTCCCCTGTGCGTCAGCCACCTAACAGGGCCCCGCCATGTCCTCTGAGAGGCAGCACCTCCATCAGCACAGCGCCCCCGTGATCCCCTGGGAATTACACAAAGTTGGATCAAAGTTCACGTGTACTTCGGGCTGCGCTCAGCATGTCAGGGTGTCCCAGCCTCACAAGACAGGTGCTGCTCCTTTCTTGTATCTGTTCTGGACAGGCCCTACTCCCTGCGGCCCCCTACACAGCACAAGAGTGAGTCCGAGCCCCTGAGCGCCGGTCCTGGCAGGAACCCAACCCCATGGCATGCAGAGAGCAGGGGGCCTCTTGCTGTCCAGGATCTAAATAAACGTCATCAACATGGGCTGTCAGTCCAGGGAGGGGCACCCAGGTGGTTCCAGTCCGGGGAGGGGCACCCTGGGAGCTGCAGGGAGAGCAGGCCACGTGGGATGGGGAGGGGGAGGCTGGAAAGAGCCCTGGGCAGTGCCCTAGCAAGATCCTGGGGAAAAGGCTGTGTCCCCTCAGTGCCGGGCCTGCGTGGGCATCACTCAATGAGTCCGTGACAGTCTGAATGGTCTCCCCACTGTGCCCTACTCCAGCTGGGCTGCACCCTTTGGGTTATGGCCGGACGAGTGCTGACTGGGCAGGTAAGTCTGGCAGCTGGAGTGCACTGACCTCGGGGTGGACAGTGGCCCCATGGTTAGCGGGTTGGGGGGCTTTGATCTCCCCCATCTGCCTATCCCACCTTCCCTCACATCCAGCTTGGCCACACCTGATCGCGCCGATGTGCCAGGGAGCCCGAGAACCCCAGCAGTGCCTGGCCCATCCCATGCATCGGGGTGGGCAGCAGGCGCTGGCTTTTCGATCTCCCTGTCAGACAGGCCCCTTCCTCTCGTCGGAGGCTAATCGATTTAATTCCATGCACTCTGGTATAAAGTCAGGGTCCAATCCGGAAAGCAATTTGTGTCTCCCGGAGCAGGCAGTTGTAACATTTCCCATTAAAATGCAAATCTGGCTAAGTTTTCTGGCATCTCTTTTCCTTCCTTAAGGTAAAAAGAATATGAACCTGTATTATTTTTTCCATCAATGTTATCTTCCTCTCGGTTTTGTGCTAAGTAAAAAAGCTGCCCGATATACACCTTCTGCAAATTAAATTTGAATTGAGTCTGACAGCAGTACAGGGATCCAGATTACAAAGAGATGTGCTAGTCTAATTGGAATCATTTCTAAAGGATTATTCGCAGCAGCTTTCACCAAGGAAGGGATGTGGAGAGATGTATTTAGTTCTCGCATTGAACTCTCATCTCCGCAGGTCCATGTGCACATGGTGGCCTGCAGAAGGGAGGACTGGCTGCAGACGGGTCATGTGAGTGAAGGGGGTCGGGCTGTCTGGCAGGGCATCTCCTGCACCGAACATGGCCTGGGAGCAGCACACCCAGGAACACGCATATTTTATTAGTATTGTTTATATGCCACTAGTCCCCCGCTGAGCTCAGGCCCCCATTGTGCTGGGCAGCACCCAGACAAACAGCGTGAGGTAAGTCCTGCTCCAAACACCTACAATCTAAGTAGACGAGACAGACAAAGGGTGGGAGAACCAGTGTTATTATCCCCATTTTAGAGGGGAAACAGAGACACAGAAAGATTAAGTGACTTGTCCAGGGTCACACGCTGTCAGTGGTAGAGATGGGAGACGAACTTGGTTCTTCTGAGTCCCAGTCCAGTGATTTAACCATATGGTCACTGTTCCAGTCATGCACTGCACACACCGGGGCATGCGCACACTGGCGTGTGTGTACACTGCACTCGGGGTGTGCACACACTGCAATGTGTATACACTGTGTACACGCACTGGGACGTGTGCACACTATAACCACTGGGGGCTGCCCATGCGGCCTGCTCTGGGGTGCGTACATGTGCCGCACACTGCGGTGTACACCTGTTGCACATATCCAGGTGTGCGTATGCTGCAGGATGGAGCTGAATCGGCTGCCAAATATTAGTGACCATCATTGCAGGGAACAGCAGTAGTGCCCCTGCCACAGGTTTGCTTCCTGTCCCCACCCTCTCGTACTGCCTGAGAGGGGCAGGAATGGACTGTGAGCCGGGCGGTCTGCACAGTGACAGCAGCACCTGCAGCTCTGGAGTCAGGGTGGCTCAGGTAGGGGTGGGACACAGCCTTCCGCTGCTCGGTCACTGTTGTGAGCTCAGCCTCGATCAGCAGTGAGCCACCCTGCGCTCAGTGGCCTCGGGGGTTGAGTGAGAGCCTCCCGCAGCCCAACACACAGCAGCCGTGAGGTCGGTGGTGACTCCAAGCATCCTGAACTACGCTCCCCTCCCAGGCGGCGCTCCCGGCGAGGTGCAGGACGCTGGCCTGTCTGCTGCCTATGCCGGGCCTGCTTTGTGGATTGGGTCTTCAGAGCTCTCAGCCCACGCAGCATCTTTGGCCAGCGCCGTGTCTAGAGCTCTAGGCCCCAGAGCCCGCGATCTGCCTTCGAGTCGTCAGGGAGCTTGTCCTGTGTCCACACCAGCAATCGGCGTCAGGGATCTTCTAGGGCACAGCAGGTGACACAGCAAGTCCCGAGGACCCAGCCTCCTGGCCTCACTCCATTTCACACCACTGCCTGTGCTCCTGAGTTACCTCCAGGGGTGAAAGAGTAGAACCAGGGCCACAGTGAGCACAAAAAAGCTACTGGTTTAAACATCCAGTGAGCCTGCACATCGAGTAGGAAGGAAGGGCAACATGAAGGCAAAGGGCTGACAACAGGCAGGGTGCAGCCAATGAACCTGTGCTACCTCTGCAGCTCAGAGCTCATGTCAAACAACGTCGGGGGGTGATTAGAGTGCCTTGGATTTTCCTTGTCCATATTAAGAACATAAGAACGTCCAGACTGGGTCAAACCAAAGGTCCATTTAGCCCAGTATCCTGTCTTCTGACAGCGACCAATGCCAGGTGCCCCAGAGGGAATGTCATCAAGTGATCCATTCTTTGTAGCCCATTCCCAGCTTCTGGCAAACAGAGGCTAGGGACGCCATCCCTGCCCATCCTGGCTAATAGCCACTGATGGACTACCCTCCACGAACTTATCTAGTTCTTTTTGAACCCTGTTATAGTCTTGGCCTGCACAACATCCTCTGACAAGGAGTTCCACAGGTTGACTGTGCGGTGTATGGAAAAAATACTTCCTTTTGCTTGCTTTAAACCTGCTGCCTATTAATTTGCTAAACAAGAGCCTCTGAGTCCTGACCTCTGCTCTATCTCACCTGTTGCCCACTCCCCTGGACTGGGGGGATGTGCCATCCGCTCAGAAGAGGCCTCTCAGGTATTGTATCTTTAACCAGAACCACCCACAGTGAAACGCTGCATTTTTCTTTCACTTCATGAGAAGAGAGCAAAAGACACACCTTGTAACGAGCAAAGGGTTTTGCCCAAACGTGCCCAGAATAATTAAACAAATCTTTCTGCTCACACTGCAGTTTTTAAAGATGATCTTTAAAGATTAAAAAAAAATCCCAACAGATTCACCACTTATTTTCCCTTCCGACCCCTGGAGGCTGAGAGGCTGAGAGGCTGTTCGCTCCCTTCCTGGGGAAGCTGGCTGTCATCATCTGAAGGGTATTTAAAGGGCATCATCATCGGCCATAGGGAAAGTAGATGTGATTATGTAAAACTGAAAATTAACATCTTTTGATGGTCAGCTACATGGACATTAATAGGGAACCGTGAGAGCCATCCTAATGCTGCCTGCCCAGAACTTCTATTGGACGTGGCTTGTCAAAGTCACACCAGAGAAGGGCTGCTGCAGAGCTAATCTGGGAGTCGGAGTGAATTAATTAATATCTCCGGCTGCATTTCCCAGGGGGATAATTTCAGGTGCAATGATTTGAATGACATCGTTTCAAAGAAGAGCTCCCATTTTCCTGACTAATTTGAGGTTAACTAAATTTGTTTCTCACCAGGAAACAGCTCGTCAGCTCAGCTACAAGAACACCATCTTCACAAGCCCTTAGCAAGTCCCTGAAAAGCAAGCAAGACACAAGCCTCATCTCTGTGCTAGAGCAGGGGCAGCAGAATGAAATCCACCCAGGCACCTCCTTCCTGTTCCTCATGCTAGACCAGCTGCTACCAAAGGGGATGTGTCATTGTCCTTGATAAAAAGAACAGGAGTACTTGTGGCACCTTAGAGACTAACATATTTATTAGAGCATAAGCTTTCGTGGGCTACAGCCCACTTCTTCGTAGCCCACGAAAGCTTATGCTCTAATAAATATGTTAGTCTCTAAGATGCCACAAGTACTCCTGTTCTTTTTGCGGATACAGACTAACACGGCTGCTACTCTGAAACCTGTCCTTGATAAGACAGCACTGAGATCTTTTCCTTGGCTCACCCATAAACAAGGGGCTTTGTTACCTCCAGAACACTAGTGCTTCCTTCCAGCTGAGCTCGCTTTATACTACTAGCTGCTAATAGCTGCCTTGTCCTTGGTTAATGGAGATGGAGACTAGAAAGAAATGAACTGAAATTTTGCCCGAGGAGCTCTTTAGCTTTTACCATTTATTGATTTAAAACCTGGGGCGGCGGGGGGAGGGGAAGAATTGAATCCCCACAATGAAAGGCAAGTGCAATAGACATGAACAAAGACAGAGCAAAATCTTGATGAAGGGTGTGGATCAGACAGAAAGATTTTTCACGCTGGCTTTTTTTTAAACAGCAATTTCCCAAGAAACATGAACTCAGGCAGTTCTAGGAAGGGGATTTTTCCCTCAATAAACGGAGAGGTTTTTAGATAAACTAGACCTGCTTTTAAGAGACGAACCAACCTGTGGTGAAATGTTCTGGAGGGAGATTGTGCATTCCTGGGGCCCGAACTTCAGCAAAGATTTTCAAAGTGGGAGATCCCTTCTCTGTACTCCTCATTTGGGGGAGTTTTGGCAAAATTAGCCAACAGTTATTCTTCCTCATAGATTTATTACTAAGTGCAGGCAACAAGCCCAGTGCTGCCCAAGGGACAGAGCACCTTGAAATGCCACCTATCCCCGGTGCTTTCCAGTGCCTGCCACCCTGGGGCCCAAGCACTGTGCACTAGCCAGGTGCATACGACTTTGGTAAGTGCCTAAGCAGTTACATGCCTGGGCTCTAACATAGACACTGCAAGAGGCAGAGGAGGCTTGTGGGTCTGTGCACCAGTGCCCTCTCCTGGTCTACTCAACGGGTATCAGACTCTCTCTGGAGTTCATGCTCTAACTCAATCCTCTAACTCTCCCCTTGTTTAATCCCTTCTTCCTCTAGAATCCAGCTCCTGGTAGCTCCTGACCTGCACCCAACCTGCTGAGCTCTTCGGAAAATCTAGCTCCGATGCTGCGTGCTGAGCACTCTGGTGAAATTATGGCCTAGATGGCTGCCTCGCTTTGAAGACACTGGAGTCCTCAGTCGTGCAGTGACAAGATGCAGTGAAAACACAGGTGCAGGAGTGACCTTGCTACACACACCAGCCTCCCTTTACCTCCTCCACACCATTTATTTCTTAGAAACACACTTTGAACAATTGTTTGTTTTTTCCAAACATCATTTCTCATTTTTCCCTGCATGCTCCCATCCCCAGCACAAGCTCTGCTAACTTTCTGCAAATAACTCAACCTGCTACAAGCTTGAATTTGGAGTCATCTGAACCTAGCTTGGTATCTATGGAACAAACTCCCATGGGAGCTACGGGCCATCGCAAACCTCCCCACCTTCCACTTCAGGTGTAAGGCATGTTTCTCTGACCCGCCTTCTCCAACATTAACCCAAAGCACATGGGCATTTTAAACAAACAAAACAAACACTCCGCTGCACCCCAATTCTCCCGCTGAGGAGAGGGAGAACAAACCAGTGATGCTGGATGTTAGTCACGTCACACAATGCGCTCCTGGTAGGTGCGCCGATACTGCAGTGATGCGGATGGTCCACGAACTTGCTAGAACAGAATGGAATGTTTCAGGTCCCTTTAATCTATTGGGCAACTGCAGAACAAAACCCACTGGTTGGAAGTGAAGTTAAAGAAGCTCAAACTGGAAATAAGGCAGAACTTTTTACAGAGTGGGTCCCTGGCCATCAGAATAGCTTCCCAAGGGCCAGATGGATTCTTCGTCCCTGGGCGGCTCTGTAAGTCAGGACGGGGTGCCTTTCTGAAGGATTGAGGTCAGCCACAAGTGAGCTCAGTGCAGGCGTATCTGTGGGAGGCTCTCCAGTCTGTGCTATGCAGGTCAGATGAGATGAGCAGAGTAGGCCCCTCTGGCCTTAGAATCTATGATACCTCCTTGCTGTGTCATAGCAGCTAAACTCTCAGGCCTTGGCTACACTTACCAGCTAGTTCGACGGCTGGAAATCGAAGTTCTGGGTTCGACTTATCGCGTCTAGTCTGGACGCGATAAGTCGAACCCGGAAGTGCTCGCCGTCGACTGCGGTACTCCAGCTCGGCGAGAGGAGTACCGCGGAGTCGACGGGGGAGCCTGCCTGCCGCGTGTGGACCAAGGTAAGTTCGAACTAAGGTACTTCGACTTCAGCTACGTTATTCACGTAGCTGAAGTTGCGTACCTTAGTTCGAATTGGGGGGGGTAGTGTAGACCAAGCCTCAGGCTCTCCCAGTGCTGCTTGCAGTTTGCAGTGAGCTTCTGCCAACGAAGGAGTTCGCAGTTCCCTTGATGTCTTGTCAAAACATGCTTTGGCTAATGGCAGTTTGCGTGCCAGCGAAATGAAGTAATTGTACTTGACAGCTTTGTAGCCAGCCCACTTCCTAGCGCCTTGAGGACGGAGTTAATGGAGAACATCATTACAGACCCCGGGGAGAGATGGCACATGAATAAAAGTTGACAGTTCCTTTGCAAAAGGGGCCTGATTGATCCAGTTGTATTATCAGCCACTAGACCAGTGGGGCCCTGAACAGTCTGGGAGCTTGTCCTTGTGGAAGCCTGTTTCCTGCTAGCTGGCGGCTGGCTCCTTCCCTTGCACCCGAGAGGTCCCCACTGGACTGCCCAGCCAGGAGCCCAGGGCAGCGCTGAAAAGGCTCTTTCTGTGGAGTTTTATAATTGTTTATTAATTTTCCCAACTACATCAAAATACCAGAGTCCTCATAATGCCCAAAGTAAATAAAGGGAGTTAGGATAAGGGGAGCGGGGAGGGTAAGCACCATATCTATCTTCAGGGTCTATGTTAATCACAGTCCTCTAAAAAGTCAGCCCAAATTCCTTTGGTTTCTTCAGACATTCCCTGTCTGCAGAATGCAAGTCATTCGTTAGCTGCCAGCTCAGCCGGACACGGAGCTAGGCAGCAGTCGTGGGTGGGCAGGGACCTTTCCATTCTTGCAGGATTCATCTTTTAGTGACCAAAACTGCAGGTTGGATCTGTGCTGCTGTCTTGTTACCAGGTACTCTCCGGGTCTCCAGAATATAGCCAAGAATGAAACTTAGGGGGGAGGGCTCCAAGTTAGCATCCAGTATCAAATTGGTCCTTTGACCAACCTCGTAGCAGAAATTCTTGACATAGAGGCATTTCCAAAACAGACGAGCTAGGGAGCAAGCGAGTTACATTTCCAACAGTGGGCAGCAGTTATGAGGCCCCCTTCGGTTGTGTGGAGACCAGTAGATTTACTAAAGGATTGTGCGATGAAAAAGCCTTACTCTCAGGTCTATAACTGTTCCTTTGACTTTAGATATAATTGTATCCCACTGGGTCAGCAATAGCTGTGGATTCAAGTCTCTGTTCCAAGCAACTCTCCAATTATCAAACTTTGACAGAGTTTTTTGGGCCAGAAAATCATAAAGGGAAACTGCTGGCTGAGTAAATCCGGGACATTTCCTCCAAAACAATCAACGTTCTGGAGGCTTGGGAGCTCCCAATGCATCTGGTCCAAAACTATTCGTAACTTTCTGTGTTTTAATCTTGCAGGGTTAAGTATCTGACTGCAAATGAAATCTCTCTCCCCTCAGCAGCAGTAAGTGAACGCCTGGAATCAGCCAGCATTAATTATGCAGGGAATCATTTGTTGATGGAATAAAAAAAAGAGGAAGATCTAATTTAATCAAAAAATAATTAACTGAATACTGAATTTTTCAATCCCTCTGCCCCTGTGAGTGCATCCTGCCCAGCGTGTAAGCGCTCGGGAGTGCTGGCACAGATCACTGTATCCAGCCCTCCCCAGCCCCAGCTCCTTACAGCAGGACTCCTGGTCTCTGTCTGTCTCTTCCTCCCGCGGGGAGAGAGGACTGTTCAGTGCCTTTGAAGGGTGGCGTTTCACCATCACTAATTCTCCTGCAGAAAGGCCCGTGGCATCCCTGGAACTCTGCCCCACTTCCCCTTTCTCCGAGCTTCACCCTCTCAGCCCCCGGGAGCTGCGCAGGACGAAAGCAGAGCTTGGTCGGTGTATTCCCCATCTCGGGCACAGAATTCCCAGCTGGCCCCTGCGAGAATCCCCTAAAGAAGGGCGGTAGGTTCACTGCAGGGAAGCCTGCAATGGCAGTGCAGCAGCAGCAAGGAGTGACCTGTGTGAAAGCCAGAGAGGCCTATCCTCACCCCTCACAGAGTCTCAGGCCCCAGGGGCAGTAATGCTGCCTGCAACTGTCCAGCATCCCCCAGAAAGGCACGGAGGCCCAATTCCCTCCTGAGGGGTTGGGGCAGCACCCTGGGGCCTTTTAGGGCAGAGGGATCAGTGGGGGCGGGGGGTAAAGCTCTGCAAGACACATGCTGTCCCTGCACTTGCCTTCCTCTTCCCCCCATTCCCCAAACCCTGGGGTCCCAGCCAGTGCATCGTCAGTGCCCATCCTGCTACTGGGCACAGGGGCTTCCTTACCCCGCAGGAACAGGCTGCACACGTGCTCCCCCACGTCGGTCCATGTACACTGGGTTTGGGGGGCAAAGGAGCAGCAGAGGTTTTGGAGGGTCTGGTTCTCCCCCACTGAGAGAGCTCCCAGTGAAACAGCTCCAAGGACAAAGCCCAAAAGCTCCCTGAGTCCCAGATAGAGCCAGACCCAGAGTGCCACGACACCACCCCACAGACATGCACACGGACAGCCACAATGCAAGCCCAGGTTTCCGCAGGAGGGCCCAAGGGGCCAGACACTCTTGGGCTAGGCCCTGTGAAATGGGGCTTCAGGGCTGTTTTCAGCTGCATTCGTTTTTTCACTGGTGCGGCTCCATGCTGGTGCCAAGGGGTGATCCTGTGCAGGACCAGTGCCAGGGCTCTTCTGTCCCGGGGCTTCCTGATGTGCTCATGGATCACATGAGTTCCGTGCTGCCCACGGCCCCAGTACATGCCCATACGCGTCAGGCAGCCCAAGGGAACGTAGAGCCCTGTGCGGGAGCAGTCCCCTTGCCAGGCGGCAAGGCAGGGTGGGCAGGCTAAGGAATGTCAGAGAGAAAATGGAGTAAGCAGTGGCCCCCAGCGCCCACAGGCAGCCAGTGCCCAGTGGCCTGCACTGGGAGCACTAACTAGAGTTATTTATGCCATCAGTAAATGTTTTTCAACCACTGGATACAGACCCGTCCGTGGCCACCTGATAACGTTCCTCAAGCTCTGGTTAGAGGCTTCTTGGACCTCTGTCCCACAGAGAGCCACTGATGTGCCAGTGGTGTGACGCCGGGACTGGAAATGCCATGTGGGGGCTTTGGCTCATGGTCACGCACTTGCTAATGAGCTCTGAAAACATAGGGCAAGATTCTGCTCTCCCGTACCTGGTGTAAATCAAAGCCAGCGGGGTCACAATGCTGCAAAACTGGTGCAAGCAAGAGCAACCCCTCAATCTTAACAATAGTCTTCCCTTTGGAGGAGAAGTGTCTGCCCATACAAAGGGGGGTTGGCTCCTCCCTAGTGCTGAGAAGGTTAAAATTGCTTCCATATGCAAAGAAATCACCGTCCACCTGTGCTGGCTATTACTCGCTCAAAGGAGATGAGTGATTGCTCTCCTCGAGTCATAAAACTGAACTGCCTGGTGCTGCTGGATGGCAGGAAATTTATCTGCAACTGCTCTCCTGTCCTCCGGGTTATTACTGCTGCTCACTGATTGGAGTAATCAGTTATATGCCGTCCTATGGGCCCACTTAGCCCCTGAGAATCGCTGTGGGAAATGGGATTCAGGATGCACCCATCCTGCCCTGGCAACCTCAGGGGAAGCAACTCACAAAAACTCTGAGCTAAACTTCAGTGGCACTGACTCTGTATCGCCGTTTCAAGGGGGCCGTGTTTGGTACTGACAGAAGCAGCCCGATTCTGCCTGGGAATGGGGGCAGATAAACCAGCACGTCTCATAGACCTCACCAGGCAGCTAAACCACAGCATCATTACATCCCCACAGTGTATTTTACAGCAGCCCTTCCCTGGGAGAAAAAAAGCCTTTTGCGTTTTCTTGTTTAATCAATTATCATAGAACTGCTAATTTAGTTCAGTGCAAACTGAATCCAGCCTGCTGGGGAATGCAGGACAGCCAGGCTGCTGGGAAAGTGCATTGAGCAGATCTGGAAGAGAAGCTGTGGCCACACGATATGCATCAGTCGTGATGGAAGGACAAAATGCTCTAATGTACAGGCAGGGGGGACATGGGCATGGGGGCCAGTTCCAACTCTCGGAATGCCACTCTGTACTTAGCAATGTATTTGTCTCCATTTTAGGCGGAGCAGACTCTGTGGATCACGCTGCTGTGTTTATGTTCCTTGGGCATGACTTGAAAGAGCTGGGGAACAAACCAAATTCCTTTCCTGGGCACTGATCACACCTTGGATCATCAGGAGGGAACGAGGGTTTGTTTAAGCCCCTTTATGCTCTTGCTTGGCTGTGTATGTTTTGCTCAGTTGAGAGGATGGGAATCACTGTGCTGATGCTCGGTTTCGTTTGTTGCCAGTGTCACTTGCAGGCTGCCAGCGCAGTGTCCTTGGAGTGTCACTGGGGTTTTCGTTTGGTGAGGGCGAGCTCCCTCCCAGCCGCCACCTCTTGTTTATAGCAAGAGAGCTCTAGTCTGAGAAGCTCACCTCATCTCCGCTTCAGCAGCCTGGCACAGAGAGAGACATCAGTCGAGCAAACAGGTCCCAAGCCACTGAGCTCTTTGAACCTTGCCCTCTGCACAGAAACTCACAGGCAGCCAATGCAGACTCTGTAGCAATGCAGGGCTGCCGAGAGCGGGTTCGGGCCCCGGTGAAAAAGTTTTTTCGGGCCCCCAAGCAAGGGCGGACTGGCTAAACATGGCTGACGAGAGTGGGGGGGGAAACTGGGGAAGACAGGCCCTAGGCCCCCTTCCGGACCGCAGGGCCCCAGTAATTTGTACTGGCTTCCCCCCCATCTCGTCAGCCCTGGCAATGGGAGCCCGTATTCCCCAGGCGAGGCGGTAGCTGCGCTCTGTGTTGACTTCAGTTTCCGAGTGCTCCCAAGATGGAACCCCCTGGGGACCACATTAAAACAGCTCAGTCTTGACTTGACCAAGACCTGGAGATCATCAGCACGGCCGGCCCCACTCGCCTTACCTAGAGCGGGCGGAAGAAGCCTCATGGCCACGTAGGCTCTGCCTCCAGCTGGGACTTGTATCACAAATCAAGTCCCCATTGTGCCGACTGCGCGTGCCCATAGCCAGAGCCAGCTCCTGCCCTGACTAGCTCAACAGGACAGACAAGGGGTGGCAACGAGGAAACTGTCCCCCTGGTACAGAGGGGAGCTGGGGCCCAGAGAGACACCAAGTGACCTGTCCAGCCAGGCCAGATGGAGAGTCTGGGGCAGAGCAAGGACCTGAACCCCACGTCCTGAGTCCCAGGCCAGTGTCGTGACCACAACCCTGGCCTGGGACTCAGGGGAGGGATAGCTCAGTGGCTTGAGCATTGGCCTGCTATGCCCAGGGTTGTGAGTTCAATCCTTGAGGGGGCCACTTAGGGATCTGGGGCAAAATCAGTACTTGGTCCTGCTAGTGAAGGCAGTGGGCTGGACTCGATGACCTTTCAAGGTCCCTTCCAGTTCTAGGAGATGGGATGGGATATCTCCCTCGGAATACCTCTGTTATTCTGCGGCGCTGAACCAGTAACATGGCGGGGGACCAGGCTGCTGGTCGCTCGTCCCACCTCCAGGGTCTCAGCCCTGCAGGGTCTCTGTTACAGGCGCATGCCTGGGGCCAGGCAGGCTCCAGCCCCGTTTGCAGTGAGACTAGCAGCCAGTGGGGCAGTGCTGGCGGTGAGCAGCTCTGCGGAGAACCCAGCGTCGCAGTGTCCCCCTCGCCCCGCAGCTGGAGGAACCACATGGACAGAGCCAGAGCCTCGCAGGCTGGAATCAGCCACTGCTGGCTGGAGCCGCAGAGACGAAAAATCTCCACTCTGTGCTGCGAGCGTCTGGCAAGCCGGACTCTGCTCTCGCTGGACCCGCTTGCCTGATCCCTGGTCTGACGCTGAGCCTCTGGCTTATAGAGAAAGTAAATTAAAAGGAGATCAACATAAATAGTGTTTGAAAGATCTAATCAGCTACAAATCGTCATGTGATGTTTCTGGCTTCATTAGCCCCAGCCAATAGTCTCTGTCTGTGCTGGGCTGTGGGGGAGCGGGAGGGCATTTCACACAGCAGCTCAGCTTCTGTTGCCGCCGGGGTGATAGTGGGAACCTATCTTTGTCTGTTGTCGCAGAGAGCTTGGGTAGCTGGATCCGTGGCTGAGACACTCAGGTGGCCTCCTGTGCCTCTCAGTCCAACCATGGTACATGTGTGTGGTAAACAGGGGATGTTCCAGCCCCGGGGCTGCTGGCATCCCTACGTTTCACCATCTCCCAGCTGCTCCTGTCCTGCCCCTCCCTCCCGGGTCACTGGCTAGCCGGCTGCCATGCATATGGAAGGTTTACACTGGGAAACTGATTCCAAAGCCTCATGTGCCATTGGCTTCCCTGACTCCAGAGGTGTGCAGCACTCTGAGCTCATCCAACATGCAGGGATAGGACGGCGATGGGCCAGCACCTCGCACATTCCCTCTGGGTCAGTGGCTGGGGAGCACCCGCCAAACAGACAGGGCCACGTGCTGGCAGCAGCAGGCACCAGGGGCCATCTGAATGGAGCCAGGCATGTTAAGGAAGAAGCCAGCAAAGCCCCCTGCGGGGCGGGGGCAGCGGGACGGGGGTCAGATCACCCTGCACTGGGATGCCTGGCGGGTTAGAATCCCAGCACCTGGCGATGGAAGATTAGGGACTATGGGCTGGTCTACATGCCAGTTAGCTCAGCTTCATACAATGCCCAGGGGAGGGCTGTGCTAGAAACGCTGCAGCTGTAGCGCTCTAGTGCCGATGCTACAGCAACAGACAACAGACTTCGTGGACTGTGAAAAATGTCACGGCCTGTGCAGTGTAATGAAGCAAACCTAATCCCCGTTACAGACACTGCTAGGTCTGTGGAGAAAATCTTCTGTCAACCTAGCTACAGCCTCTCCTAGAGGTGGACAAACCCCTCGCGTGGCTGTCACGTCTACACTACAGTGCTGCTGCAGTATTTCTAGTGTAGACATTCCCTATAGGTACAGCCCCTAGCAGGATGGGCCCCCACCCCCAGTCAGGGTCTGCCCAGCACACTAAGCGCTTAGCTCAGCCGGGGCTGCTTGGACACCCCCATATTGTAAATAACAATACAAATCCCGGCATGGCATTTCCTGCATGTATTTAACTAACATTAAAAAAAAACCCACCAGATCAAGTGTCCCCAACAGTCAGCTGTTTTCCCCCAAATAAAGTAAGATACGTAGCACACAGCTGAGCAGTTGTGCTATCCATTCAACCAATCAGTTCTGCACCACTGAAATCGTATGAATAATTTATGCAGATTGCATGAACCACTCCCCATTAAAAGCTTATTGTCGTGCCATTTCCGAGCAGCTATCCGGGCAGCTTTCCCCTAACGTGGCCTGTTCTGTTCCAATGTTATTATCGTTATTGATGCGTGAATAATTTTGCCCTGGATGAGCGGCTTTCGGAGCCGGGCACAGGAAATGAGCAGGATTAGCTGGCTGCCGTGAGGCTGTGCTTTCTGCCCAGGGTCAGCAGTGATGAGGCCAGTTGGCTATTTGCATTGCCCCTTTGGCAATGAGCTTCTGACAGCAAGGGGGATACTGAAAACTGAGCGGCGTGCATGGGCCGCACAAGGCTGAACAGAGCCACGTTTCGCAGCCTATGTCTCGCACCTCCATCACTGCAGTAGCCGAGCCCGCCACAGACATTCCTGCCTGCATCTGTTAACCCGCCACCTTTTAGAGGCGTGAAAGGCAGGAAGTTCATGGCAGGGCCGGCTCTGGCTTTTTGGCGGCCCCAAGCAAAAAAAAAAAAAAAAAAACCTTCGGGACGGGGGGGGGGCGGGGGCAGGGGGACGGACCGGCTGGGGGGGGGGAGGGGGAGGGAGCGGGCGGGAGAGAGAGAGAAGGGGGCGGCCAGGGCTACAGCAGGGGCGCTACCACGCGGCCCCTCCCGCTGTGCCGCCTCCTGCTGTCTGCTGCGAGGGCTCCGGTCGGCGGGGAGGGAAGGAAGAGGACTGCCCTGCATGGCGCTCTGGTTCTCCGCGCCGCCACCTCCTACAGGGCGGTCGGAGCGGAACAAAAAAAAAAAAAAAGCGGCCGTGCCGCCTTGGATTGGGCGGAATGCCGCCTCCAACAATCTGCCGCCCCAAGCACCAGCTTGCTCAGCTGTGCCTGGAGCCGGCCCTGGTTCATGGGGAGAGGGGATTTCTCACTGGCTGGGGCGCTTCTAAAAGGGGTCCCCACAGAGTGGAATGGCTTCATCGCCTCTCCTATGGGGATGTGCACGAGTCCGTATTGACAGAGATTATCAGGGCAGGTCTATGTGCCGGAGCCTGATTCTCCACCCCTCTGGTGCTGCACTTGGGGAAGGGATGGTGCAGGAAGGGCCAAGATGGCTTTAAGCCATGTTTGCACCCTCACAGCCTGGGGTTAGAAGTGCAGGACGCTGCCTGGCCCCAGTGCCAGTTACAGCCACGGCTGGCCACTGACATTTGAAATGTGAAATGTTCTATGAAAAAGGGGCACATTTCTAAGAATTTTTTTCCTATTTTTGACCAGTTCTAGCTAGAGCAGAGACCCAGGGCTGCTCCAACTGACTGCTTCCCATGGCCCCCAATGGCCGCACAGACCAGCCATAGAGCAGCCCACTCCAGCCATGCCCCGGCATGCCTGCTATGCCAGCCTGGGGCAGAGCCCTATGCCAGCTCCATACAGGCTGCGGAGGCCCCTGGGGTGTGTGGATTGGAGGGCAGTACTCTCTGGAGGCGCCTTCTGCCCCCTGTACGCCCCATTACGCTGCCAGAGCAGCACAGGCGGGCCTGGGCGTAACTGAGGATCTAGCCCCATGTGTTTATGATACATTCCCCTCTAGGGCATCTTTTGCCTTAACACGTTACTAGCTGAGGCTCTCAACCCACTGGGAGGTAGTGAAGGGAACGGTAGAGTGTCTTCACCCAGCGCTGAAATGTAGCCACCGCTGAGATGGAGGGAGTTCAAGGCCAGGTCCAGTGAGGGACGCAGCATCACGCAGGATGCCCTCCGCCCCCAGCAGTCCCACACATTGTTACACCTACACAACTGGCTGGCAAGGAAAGGGAACCTGGCAGCCCTCCAGCCCCACAGCACAGGGGTCAGGTTGGCAGAGGGCAATCGCTGAGGCCAGGCTTTGGCCAAGGCACAGAATTAACAAAGCGTTGTCCTACAGAAACTGCCACATGATCTCTAATGACCCCAGTGCACACGACCAGGACTTGCTGCTCACCCAGAGCACCCAGCGGGTGCGGGTTCCAAAATCCAAATCAATCACTCCGGAGTAAGTCTGAAAGCAGCATAAACCTGGTGGGGACATGAGCATCCAGGGAGATCAGTGGGTTCCATAAACATCATTCTGTTGTTACTATTTAGTTATAACTGAGATCAGGGCCCCATTGTGCCGGGCGCTGCCCAGACACACGGAGAGATAGACACTGCCCCAGCTGAGATCAGGGCACTATCGCCCCATCGCTACACAGACACAGCAAGAGACAGGCCCTGCCCCAGCTGAGATCAGGGCCCCGCTGTGCCGGGCACTGTCCAGACACACGGCAAGAGACAGGCCCTGCCCCAGCTGAGATCAGGGCACTATCGCCCCATCGCTACACAGACACAGCGAGAGACAGGCCCTGCCCCAGCTGAGATCAGGGCCCCGCTGTGCTGGGCGCTGCCCAGACACACGGCAAGAGACAGGCCCTGCCCCAGCTGAGATCAGGGCACTATCGCCCCATCGCTACACAGACCCAGCGAGAGACAGGCCCTGCCCCAGCTGAGATCTGGGCCCCGCTGTGCCGGGTGCTGCACAGACACAGTCATCGCTCTAACAAGCTCAAACTCTAAAGAATTTTTTTTCTTAAGTTCTAACCGTTTTTCCACCCAAATGGGATCCCCTGTCGCCCTGGAGCCAATAACTCTGACAGACCCTTCCCCTGGGGCCAAAGCTAAAGGAGAGACAAGTCCCCACACAACAGCTGGCTTTGCCTTCACACATTGCACATAGCTGCATGCTCTGTACATGAGGTGTCAGCGGGGGAAGCTCTCTCAGCTGGGAAGAGAAGACGTGGTGGAAGGCTCCGGGGGTGCAGCCCCAGCCCCATTTGGTCTGGTGTTGCTCTTTTAAACTCTCTCGCTCTGTTTGAATTTGCTGTTAATGAGGCTCTAAAGATGGGTTTTTATGTGGAGGGTCAAATGCAAGTTTAAATGCAAACCATATTCTCCCTGCTCAGAGCATTCAGGCCAATGAGATTTTCACAGGGTTCACAGATGCTACAGTAGCCCTGAATTTGTACCAAGTGTGGGACAGAAAAGCTGGTTTGCAACCGTTTTTGTATGTTCACCTACTGATCCCCAAGGGCTCCGGCCTGCCTTGGGTGTTCTGCTAAAATCAACTTGCTTCATGCTGCACTTTATAACCGAAAACCGACAATCATTGCATCTTTACCATGGACTTCCCTGAACGGACTGAAACGCCCCAATCGATCAGCTGCTGCTGTCAGGTTTCTGATCTCGCAGGCCTGTGGGATTGCCGTTTAGACGGTAATTCCTGGGTTTGAGCCCTTCTGATATTAGCCAGTCAGCCCCAGCAACCAGGCTGCTCGTGTATAGGAATGCAGAGAACTCACTTGACTCCGCCTTTGCCAGGAGGTACCACGACCCGGGGATTTCTGAACCGATCAGCAAGTTCCAGATAAATATTTACCAACAAGAAAAGCAGGTAGAATCTGAATCCTCTCTCAAGAGCAGCAGCTAATTGGGGTGACATTGGTTCTTTACTGACACTTTCGTCTCTGGGAACTCTAGTTCTGGGATTCTTCTTGTGCGCATTGCATGGGAATGCGTGCCGTCTCTTGTGCGCACTGCGTGGGGATGCGTGCCGTCTCTTGTGCGCACTGCGTGGGGATGTGTGCCGTCTCTTGTGCGCACTGCGTGGGGATGCGTGCCGTCTCTTGTGCGCACTGCGTGGGGATGCGTGCCGTCTCTTGTGCGCACTGCGTGGGGATGTGTGCCGTCTCTTGTGCGCACTGCGTGGGGGTGTGTGCCGTCTCTTGTGCGCACTGCGTGGGGGTGTGTGCCGTCTCTCTGGAGCCCTGCCCTCTCCTCCCTTCTCCCGAAGCAGGGAGGGGTTATGCCAGCTGAAGGTCAAGGCAGGCCCAGGGACAGAGAGATGACTCAGTCTTAGCAGCTCTTATGTGGCCTGAGAGACTGGAATTCAATTTAGACCAGCAGCCAGTTTGACTGTGCTGTGCACGCCGTGTGTCTGGTCACATCTCTGTTCCTGACAGCATGACCCTACCGTGTCCTTTCAGTTCTGGAGGGGAAGAGAGCTCTCTGCCCTGGAGTCCCGGTGGGGACATTAGAAAGCTGAGCTGTCCTGGAAGTTCACCTTAGACTGTAAGCAGTTCACACCTTGCCCTGCTGTATTAATTCCAGGAGTTCATTGTTTTGAACATCAGAAACGCCAGGATCCTTGAAGTATTTCTGACCCATAAGCTTTTTTTCACCTAGCCTTAACTCAGTTGTGAATTCCTGTCAAGTTTAATAGCTGATTCCCATGTAGGTTTAAAGTTCCCAGCTATAAGAAACCAGCGGAGGATTCATTTTTGTCCCCCAAGTTCATTATCATAAGTTGGCAGAGTCAGTTTGTGCTCTAAGGCAAATGAATAATCTTCATGCCTCTGCTACAGCAGGAGAATGAACCCCGGGAGTCCCCCGGTACAGAATGTGCTGCTTTCCAAATAATCATCCTGCCCCTCCAGCAGTGGAAATTAATAGGATTTAGTGCCTGGGATCCAAGGACATTTAACACAGGGAAGGAAGGGTGTGAAGTTAGACATCGACTGATCCATAAGGGCACGTCCTGTCTTTGCTCTTACTTTCACCAGTTACTCACTTATTCTACGGGATCCATCCCTCTGCTTAAAATTGGAGCAGACCAGTTCAAGCAGGTGAGTCAGCATCCTGCTGGCCCAGGCACTGACCTTAGAGCACCTGGGGGCTCCCAGGTCATGTTCTCCTCCCCTGGGGAAGCCACTTCCATGTGCGGAGATGATCTTCTGGGGCAGGTACCTGCAGAATAACCAAATCAGCAACTTCAAGAGTCCCTGGCCCTTCTCACTCTGCAAGGAAAAGGATATTTCTCTAACACTCCTCGGTGTCTAACTCCCATAGGTCCAAGCCAGCTCCCATTGGAAAAAACCCTCTGAGCTGGATACAGCTCTAGGTCTTAGTCCAAGTGTTAACTAACAGCTTTAAGCAGCCCAGTGTTCAGCAGGCTTTGGCCTTTCGTGTGGACCAGGCCAGTGCTGGCGAGTGGGGGGCTGAGCCTAAGGAGATGCAGAGTGTTAGCACGGCTTCTAACAGGATGCTCTGCTCCCAGTGCGGACAAGGCCTGACGCACACAGGAGCTAGACGGAAGGTCAGGAGGTCCTGCAGAGAGCAACCTGCTTGGGCGGGAGCTCAGGCGAAGCAGATAGTCCTGCCTCTGGGCTCTGTTACATAAATGAATAGTAAAGGAGGCACCTTGGGGAGAAGATTGGAGGCTCTTTCTGAAAGATCTGCTCTAGCTCGGCCAGGGGCCCTGGGCTGGCTGTGGGACTCACTGCCTAACTCCACGGGCCTGCTATGCGGGCGCTTAGATCGGGCCCTTCTGGCCTAAACAGCTTTGAATCTTTATCCAGCTGTAAAGCTCATGCCCCAGGCCTGATGAAATTAAAGGGCCAGACCCCGATCACAGCTCCTTTCTCCCCTGGCATTCAGTGAGCTGGAGGCAGCTGGTGATAGATGGATACAGGCCCAATCATTGCACCAAGTCCTTGTAAACGACTGATTAAAATTAAAGACAAATGCACAGAGGCCACTTCAGCTTCAAAATCAGAAAAATCAATTAGCAATTCACTTGTGAAAGGGATGGAGACAAGGAGCTGGAAGAGCCGTGCTCACCAAAGAAACAGCCCCTTCTTCATGATAAATATTTTTCAGATTAAAAAATGAAGCCTTAACATGGTAATAAATTGTTTGGCACGTGGCAGCTTTCACTCAGCACATCTTTCATCCATTAAAGACATTTTCTTATTGTTGTTGTTGTTCAAAGACGTTGTTACAATTATAAATGTATTATGAAAAGGATTAAAGGTTAATGGGAATAAAACAAACCGGGTTTGAACTCTGCTGGGTCAGAACACGGGGGACTTCAGACAAGAGCTCTTCCCTTGGAGCCCCAGAATGACCAGTCATGGCCTGATCCCTGCCCCTTCCCCTGTTGTCACCCACGAGCGTTGCCAGGCAGTGAGGTGTAAGGGTTAGAGCCGCAGCCTGCACCTCCGGACACCTGGGTCTATGCTCGGTTCAGTCACTTGTCAGCTGGCCCCTGTGAAAGGGGCTGAGAACACCGGCCCCCTGGCAGGGGAGGGGTGAGCCTGCCGGGAGAGGTGCTGGGGGAGCGCAAGGTGTGAGGGCAGAGTACTACACTGCCCCTTTGGTGTCCCCAAAGGAGGCTCTTGGCGCTGATATGGGGCAGGAGTTTCTATCTCCTCCTGGAGGGTGCGCTGGCCAAACCAATAGCCATTCCCCCCTGGCCTGAGGCCTGCCTCTCCAGCTGCGCTCCACTAAGCCACATGCACAGAGCAGTGGGAGCCAGCAGCTGTGCAGAACAGCCAAGCTGCCATGTTGGAAACTCTTTGGACTCAGAGCTACGAGCTGGAGACAGCCTCCGCTGGGGGTTCAAAGATCCCGCTGGCAGGTCTGTGTCTCTGAGCGGCTCAGCCACAGAGCAGTGAGTGACTCACAGGTGCTGCACTCACTCAGTGAGAAAAAGGGCAAAATTCCCATGCATTTCAATAGGAGCAGGACCGTGCCCTGATGGAGACCAAGCCCTGTAGGGGAATCATCTCAGCATAGAGTCTTGCTGAGACTTGAGGTTTCCAGGTTAGGATGTTGGTTTGGAGGCAGGAGGCCATGGCCATGAATCTGCCACCCATGTCTGCAAGGGAAACTCCACCCTGGGCTGCCTAGTCTAAGGCTCTAACCTGGTCCCTGGGCTGCGAGGCTCCTTGCAGTTGTCTAGAGCCATCTCCTTGCTTTGTCTGACTCGTTCTGCCATAGGGTCCAAGGCCAGAGGGACCGTTGTGCTCACCTCGTCTGACCTCCTGCAGCGCACCAGCCAGGGACCCCCCGGAATCATCCTGTTTGAACTAGAGCAGAAAAACCAGCTGCCTGCTCAGAGCGGGAAGGAAGCCAATGAGCTTGTGTGCGTACGGGTGGTAGAACTGGGCCCCTGGAGGGCAGACGCCAGCCCAGCTACTGGAAGATCAGAGCAGGAAAGGAGCGAGCCCAGGAACTTGCACACGCCTTGCTCCTGGGCTCCTCAGCCCCCCACATGCCTTCGGGGGTCTCAGACTTGAGGGCTAAGTGGGGGCAAAGCATTACCCGACAGCATTCCACAGCTCCTGTCTGGGCAACTGGACCCCATGTGAGGGGCCCACAGCAGGGAGCAAGGTGTGCTCTTCCAGTGAGTGCTGTGGGGAAACACACCCTTCCTGGCCTGCTGCACTCATGCCCCTGGCCGTGGTGCTGAACAGAGGCACCGAGTGGTATGAACTCCGGCTGATAAGTACTTTGGATACGACGGTCTGTCTGCCTGTTCCTCCACCGCCCTGTCGGCCATTTCCTTCCAGATGCAGGGAATCAGAGACACCCAGCTCAATCTGTGGCCCTAACTCTGAGCTCTGGTGGGAGCAGCTTGGACCATTTCACTGCCGCTGTGTCAGCCTCTGAGCTGGGCTAATGCAAAGCCCCTGATCCCCCCTTCATTACAACAGCGTCCCCCTGGTGAAGCCAATGGAGTTACACCAACATTAGCACCTCACAGTGTGGAGATCAGACCCCAAGCTCCAGCCAGCCCTCAACAAACACCTGCCAGCACAAACACAGGAACAACCAACAAACTCCTCCACTGTGAAGTAGCTGAATAGACCCCACTGAAGCTCTCCGCCAGGACGGACTGGCCAGTCATATCCTGTTGGCCTTAGCTTATCTGCCTCTTTCTTCCTATCCAAGAGGGACCCACTAGCTCCGGGCTTCTGCTAAGCCCCTTGGGCAGCGACTATGTCCATTATTGTGTGTCAATGCCCTCTGAGCCCCTTGGGGCTGTATAACGAACACTCACTAATGAGGATTTCTTTCTTCGGTGTATTCTTTACATTTTTCCTTTGCTAATTTTATTTCCTCTGCTCCTTTCACTTTCTCGATTTGGTTTTTAACTAGCACATCTCATTGGGTCACGCAGTAATCAATCATCATCGGCAGCATCCTGCCCCCTTCTTGAACCACATCCACTCCTGGTTCTCGTAGCACTTTGCACAGAGCAACCAACAAAGCCTCACCACCCTGCCATGGGTGGGACCTGTATGATCATTCCCTCTACCAATGGGGAAGGGTCTTGCTCCGTGTTGCTGGGTAGGAGCTGCCCTGCCTGTTCGGAGCATTCGCATTTTATAGAAAAGGGAGGGGGAGGGCTAGACACGGGGATGGCTCTTGAGCTGTCTTTTGTGTGTTACTTATTGCATATCTTTATAGCTCCAAAGTAACCAGTAAAAAATGCCCTTGGGAACAGGCAAGTGGAACCAGGTTTAAAGTTGACACAATTATTCAGCCCCTCACATCAGTAGGAAATTGCTGAGATGTTCATCAGTAGGGAGAGCTCTTCCTTGCAGCTCTCCCTCCCTAGCCAAGTATTTGCAAATGCCTGAGTCCTGCCACTCTGGGTAGTGTCCTGGAGGCACTGACAGTGACTGAATCCCTAGCATGAGCATGATTGAACTGCTAGCGCTGAATGCATCGTGGTGACAGCTACAGCAGCCAGAAGACACCTGGAAGCCAGAGTAAAGACGTAATTTATAGTGACCGCTTTTCCTCCGGGGGAGCAAGGTCACCAGCCGTCCTACCAGAGGCCTGACATGAGGCTTGTCCTCTTGACTCTGGTTTAACAAATAAAGCTGTCACCGCAGAGGCACAGAGCGCCAACAGCTTCAAATGCATCAATGCCAGACAAGGCAGCTAACATGCCCCAGCCCCTTTCCCACCAGCCCCCTGAAGGGCTGCTCAGAGACACCGGCAAGGGTTGTTCTAGGCCTGGGCCAGAGACACAAGCCTGAAACAAGGCTTTGGGGCCCACAGAGTCACATGGGCTAACAGAGAAGTGTGCTGTGGGCAGAGCCAGGATACATAATTCAATGCCCTCTACCGCATGGCATCTTCTGCGTTTCTTAGCTAACATCACTCCCTTCTGCTCTGCGGGGCTGGGACTCATGTCCCATCCTGGGCTGCCTAAGGAGCCTGCTAGGGAGAGCGAGCGAGAGAAAGCAGGTGCTGATTCATTAGTGCCCTCTTTGGTGGGGGCGAGGGGTCGCTAGGTTTTGCCCCTGGCTGGGGGCTGCTGTTTTCTCCTACTTAAACAGAAATCTGCAGGTTTTAGCACCTTGAGGCCTCAGTTGTTCTCCTTGCAGTCACAGAGCCAGGATCCTGTCCTCTCGGGTTCCCTGCAAAGAACTGGGCAGCTCCCTAGCCAGGGCTCTCCCTGGTGCCCTCCCTGCCAGCTGCCAGTGTTGTAGCAATTGCTCCTCAAGCCTGGGGTTGCTGACCAGCAAACCTGCCTTCTTTGGCTGCCCGCCCCCAAGGAGAGGAGCGGGAAGGTGGGTCAAGCAGAGACAGGGCCTCAGTGCGCCCCCTTGGGCTGATGAGGGCTTTTCAGTCTGTCCTGTGCCCAGGGGCCCAGCGCTGGGCAGGAGTTTACAAACAGACACAGAAATACATGGAACACATGAGACTCGGCCCCTGGTGAGGATGTTGCACCGCCTGCCTCTGCGCCAACACGCCGCGGGGTCTGTTACGTACCCAGCACCTGGGGCAGGGTGTCCTGCTGCTGCGGGATCGACCCCAGCATAGTCTAAGGAGAGGGGGAGTCGGTGCTCGTCTGAACCAGCCCAGCCCTCCTGTGTCACTGGGAGTTGGTCCAAAGGGGGTGGCACTGCAAGAAAACCAAGGCCTGCCACGAAAGGCTTTGTGAATGAGAGCGATTCCCACGGGCAGACGCGGGGTCTCCCGGACACCAGCAGGAATTGCCATCCACAGACGCGTTACATAGAGAGGGCAGGTCACTGTAGGGTCATCCTTGTGTCTCTTACAGTCCATTAGCAGTGATTGAAACAACTGCTCACTGGCAATACAGAAACATACCAACTCCATAAAAAGCAACAGAGGGTTCTGTGGCACCTTTAAGACTAACAGAAGTATTGGGAGCATAAGCTTTCGTGGGTGAGGTGCTCTGCTAGCAGTTGAGGTGTGAACTCCCTAATTGAACTAACCTCGTTATCTCCAGACTGATTTATACCTGCCTCTGGAAATTTCCATTACTTGCGTCTGATGAAGTGGGCATTCACCCACCAAAGCTTATGCTCCAATACATCTGTTAGTCTATAAGGTGCCACAGGACCCTCTGTTGCTTTTTACAGATCCAGACTAACACAGCTACCCCTCTGATACTTGACACCAACTCCATGACACTCAGGCGCTAATTTCTCCTCTTTGCTGTGGCAAGTGCTAAGCACAGTCAGAACCGAGACTCCTTTGCTCCAGCACCTACTAGCAACTGGTAACTTCTGCACCCCAGCAGCAAGCGGCACTGTCTGCAGGCCGGCTCCTGACCACCCACCCAGCCCTCCCCCTCCCCCTCTCCCTCCCCCTCCCTGGCAGCAGTAAAGACACAGCACCCTTAAAAAGCAAAGGTGCTTTTGTTGCCTTGTACAAACATAATGCACAGCTGGACCCTGCAGACTCTGCATCACAGGTGCACTTTTAAACCCAGTGGGGAAATACTCTTTGTCCTACACCCAGCCTGGTAAAGACGCCTGTTTAAACTCTCCCGGCAGTGACCTAGTGCCATCTAGTGGTGGGAACCCATCTTGTTCCATCCTCACCAGGGATTTGGAGGACAGGAAGCGTTTGGGACCCGTTGGCACTCCAAGGAATGGTTCAGGGGGTTGCAGCGATAATGAGCCCATGTGGATTGATGCATCAAACAAACACTAGCTCAGCAGTCATCTCAGCTGGCAGCCAGCCCCGATGGTGAGGGATGCCCCAATCTCAAATCAATTAGGAACGCTCATTTCTGGCCTTTCCATTCCTTTGCTCCATGAAGGGAATTTCATCAGTATGGCAGGTGGAGGGACAGGATCCCAATAATGAAACTGATTCATCACACGAGGCCCTCGAAATACAGAATTTACACGGGAAACGATGCAGCGCGAGCTGGCAACCCCACTACTTCTGCCCCATTAGAACTCATCATTCGACATCGACTGTTCCCATTAGCATTTCACATTGCTGATGACTCTCCCATCTGATCATTACTCTCCGAATACTTTGCATGTAAATGGTTCCACTCTTTGCCTTCAGCTCCTGCACCAGCAATTTACGTTGCCAAGTCATAAATTAAATGCCACTGCTGGTATCCACAGGAACTGAAATCATGCAGGGAGGGTACGCTGACAGCAAATTCACTGGACTGCAGATTGCCATCCCTTGCCCTTCTCCTGGGCACCAGCCATAGAAAACCCAAAGCTTTTCCCCACCTCTCTGGAGCCATCTACCCTCTGCAGTTTGACCTCTCTGAGCAGCTGCAGATAGCTGTTTGAAAGGAAATGAAGCACTCACCCGTGGGATGGCAGGGCTGAACAGTGCAATTTAACACTGTCCATCAAAAAGCAGGAATATTTAGCCCCACTGGCTGCGTCTCCCTATCTGGTTCTTGGTGGCTGTGGTGTACTGGAATGCAAGGAGTTGTAGACTGGAAGGTCAGACTCATCACAGTTCCCTTTGCATGAATGAAGAAGAGAGATCTCCAAGAAAAGGCGTTAGAGCACCATATCACTAACTCGCTGTGACGGGTTAGACCCCCCTTCTGGGGTGCTACCTGATGTACTGGGGTTTTACTGAGCCCCTCCTGCTCCACCAGCCTGGATTCCCTCTCCCTGTTTTGCTGAGTTAGGCTCTCCATCCTCCTGCAGCACACACAGGGCCAGCCCCAAGCAGCGAAGGAAAAAAAAACACAATTGAGCTGCCCCTGACGTGCCGCCAAAGAGGAAGAGAGGGAGTGAAGGACCCGCCGCCAAATTGCTGCTGAAGACCCGGACGTACTGCCCCAACAACGGACGGACTGCTGCCCCTTTCTATTGGCTGCTCCAGGCACCTGGAGCCGGCCCTGAGCACACACACATACAGGTAGGGCCACACCCAGTTGCAGACACAGACAGAAGTCAGCTCTGTGTGAGAGGATTAACCCAGCATTCATGTGCACACCCCCTTTGGGGAATAAACCCAAAATCATACTGTCTTGCGTTGTACAGAAAGATCCGCACAGCACAAGCTCATAAAAATTCACCCTCTCCCTCAATGTGAAGAGAAATATGCACAACTTCTCCCCCCCCCAAGTTAGAAATTGCACAAACTGGGTTTAATATTAAACAAAACAATTTTATTATATTATAAAAGGTGGATTTTAAGTGATGATAAGCGATAGCAAACAGAGCCAAGCAGATTACTAAGCAAATAAAACAAACACGCAGACTAAGCTTAAGCTCTTAAAGAGACTGGTTTCAAGAAATAATCTCTCACCTAAATGTTATTTTAGGCAAGTTGCAGAGTTTCTGTAGCTTAGAGTTCCAGTTATCTCTTCTCACAGACTGGACCTCTGCCTCAGTCCGGACTTACCCCTTTCCCCGCAGGTTAGTTCCTTTGTCTCTTCAGATATTTTCAACAGTCTTTCTTCTTGGGTTGGCAATGGAGGAGAGAGTCCAGATTAACCCACTTCCCAGCCTTAAAAAGGATTTTCCTAAAGCGGGAAACTTTTGTTTGATCCCCATCCCCCTACAGAGGAAAAGTACCAGCAGTGTCCAAGGTGGTATTTTGTATCAGGTGATTTTATCACCTGACATTGCGGTGTTAAAGCAACTATGAAACCAGGTTTATTTGCAGTGTCCATAGGAAGGAACTCCAGACAGATGGGAGATCCACATCTTCAAAGATCCATTGTCTTTTTCTAAGGGCCCATTACGGCTGATTGCTTACTGTCTGGTGGGCGTTTCCCAAGTACACACAGATGTAGTTGTTACATAGTCAATATTCCTAACTTTAGATACAGAAATGATACATGCACACAAATTGGATAATCACATTCAGTAAAACATAACCTTGCCAATGAGACCCTACATGAGACATCTTGCATAAAGTATATCTTAATCATACCATAGTCATATCATAACCATATTTCTATGAAGATTATGGGGTGTAAAGTCACACTTGCTGAACCAACTGGCTCAGAGGGACACAATCACTGCACCTGGAAGAGATTGCAGGATGGAAATTAGATTAAAGGCCTTCCCATTTCTAGCAAATAACTGCAAGTCGGGCAGGGAGGGGAAATCCACATACACCCAGGGGCCCTAAAGGAGACCAAGCAAATGGAGTCTGATGAATAAACACACAGCACTGCCGACCCCAAGCATACAAAAACTATGAGTCAGGCCCCCAAAATCATGAGATTGACTTAAAAATAATGAGACTTGGGGGGAAATTGAAAGGGTGGAAGGTCTTTTGATTCGCTTTCTGGTTTCCGAGTATGAGGGTGCACTCACGTCACATGTTCAAGCTTTTCTTTCTCTGCAACCATGAGGGCTAGAAACTTACTTTTAAAAAAAAAATTAAAGCTGGTATTCTCTTCACCTCTCATGACTTCAGAAGTTGGGACTTTGAGAAAAGCCCCAGGTACTGCAAGACATGCTATAAAATCACAGTATTGGCAGCACTGAATATGTCAGAACATTGCGCTCATTTATTTCTCTCCTTCCTGTGAAAGATAAATGCTGCCTTTTGATGCGCCCCGAACTCATGTCTCTAACTTGCACTGAGATTTGTGTGTGAGGAGACCGACCAGCATCTGCTCCCACTGCAGGGAGCACACACATGAATGTGTTTAAAGCATGTAAGAACGTCTGTGGCACTAACAGAGCAGTTTGCTGACTAAAAGCTCTGGCTGGCAAAGGCCTTACTGCTCAAAAGTGCTGAAAGGCAAAGCCATATGGATCTGCTCACGTCACTCTTGTTTCAGTGAACAGGAATCTATGCTTTAAAAAATGTTCTTTTCCTTTTCATTTAGATATTTGCACCTGAGGCTCTTTGGTTTGTGTGCAGCACATGGAATTCACTCCAGTGCTGCGTGGCCAGCAATAGGCCTAGATACCACATAATTTCCACTTCAGCCCTACAAGGCCTGTGGATCACCCAAGTTCCACATAACCCTGTATGGCTGAAATGAATCTTAGGTGGTGCATAGGTAGGGCCCTACCAAATTCATGGACATGAAAAACGTGTCACGGACCATGACATCTGGTCTCCCCCTGTGAAATCTGGTCTTTTGTGCACTTTTACACTATACTATACAGATTTCACAGGGGAGACCAGCATTTCTCAAATTGGGGGTCCTGACCCAAAAGGGAGTTGCAGGAAGGTTGCAAGGTTATTTTTGGGGGGGGTCACAATATTGCTACCTTTACTTCTGCGCTGCCTTCAGAGCTGGGTGGCCAGAGAGAAGTGGCTATTGGCTGGGTTTTTAAAGAGTTGGATAACCCAGTGGCTGTCAGTGACAACAGGAGCTCTGCAGGCTGAACCACTGATCATGGCCATTGACTCCCATAGGGTGCTGCAGCAGGGTCAGAAAAGAGCTCCCCGCCCTCTTTCCTTGCCCTAGTGCAGTGGTCTCCAAAGTGGGGTGTGCGCAAGAGCAAGGCCGGCTCCAGGCACCAGCCGAGCAAGCTGGTGCTTGGGGCGGCAGATTGTTGGAGGCGGCATTCTGCCCAATCCTAGGGCGGCACGGCACGCCCTGTAGGGGGCGGTAGCGCAGAGAACCAGAGCGCCATGCAGGGCAGTCCTCTTCCTTCCCTCCCCGCCGACCGGAGCGGAGCCCTCGCGGCAGGTGGCAGGAGGCGGCGCAGCGGGAGGGGCCGCGTGACAGAGCCCCTGCTGTAGCCCTGGCCGCCCCCTTCTCTCTCTCTCCCGCCCGCCCCGTCCCCCTCCCCCCACCAGCCGGTCCCCTGCACCCGCGCTCTGGCCGCGCCGCAGGGTTTTTTGTTTGTTTGGTTTTGGGTTTTGCTTTGCCGTTCTGGCCGCCCCGTTTTTTGTTGTTTTTTTTTTGCTTGGGGCGGCCAAAAAGCCAGAGCCGGCCCTGCGCAAGAGGATCCTTGGGGGTGCAGATCAGCACTTCCATCGAGAGGCAACTTGTCTCCAGTAGATGTCCTCATTGAACTGGAGGAGGGATTCACCTCTAGGATGATGCTGACATGACTGAATGCCACCTGCTCAGAGCACAGACAGCTGCTAGTGACCAGAGCTGAACTGGCAGGAGGCTCCTTGCCAGATACGTTGGTCTGGCTCCTGGTCAATGAACCTATGGCACTGAGAAGTGTATCTGTCCCACAAGCTCAGGGGATAGCCAGGTCTGTAAATGGGGAGCAGCCAGAAATGCTGACTGGATGGTGAAAGCCTGAAACTACTGTACCATGTTCTTTCCCTTCCATAGATAACAACTTTACAGCTAACCCAAGCTGATAACGCTCTGCATAGCCAAGGGACCTGCTAGTGATAGAGCCACAGAACAGAACTCAATTGGGTCCATTTGTTTAAGGAAAGGAGCCTTCGCTTTTGATTCCAGAAGCCATCTGTGGAAGCCTTTTGATAGCTTTGTAAAGGCCTCTTGCCTAGGGCTTGTCTATGTAGCTGTGCCGCTCAAGCACTTCGGCAAAGACGCTACCGACAGGAGAGCGTCTCCCATTGGCGTAGGCACACCACCTCCCCGCGAGGCAGTAGCTACACCCTCCTGCTGACAGAGCGCTGTCTACACCAGGAGTTAGGTCGTAACCGTCGCTCAACAGTGTGGCTTTTCCATAGTTTGCTAGTGTAGAGCATGCCTTAGGGAATGGGCAGTACTTGATTAACGTCACCTGTGGGTGAAGGCAAATGATTTTATAATACATAGGCCCAAAGCTCTGAATCAAGATTGAAAGTTAAATTCTAACCCAGGCAGAGAGAATTCTGATTAGATTCTAAACCAATCAGCTCTTTCAAAGGCAAGCTGACAAAGTCCTTGCTGTCACTCCAGCTCGCTAACACTTAGCCAAACTCTTAATAAAGAATGTCATTCTGCATGGACAGATTCTGGGAGCAAACCTAGGCCAGAAACCTCCATCACTTTGGAGAAAGTGTCAGCCTCAATTAAGCAAAGTAATGTCATTGGCAGAGCCAAACCTACTGGGAAGCTACGAAACGCCGGCTCCGGATTTGCAGGCGATTTGTTCCCTTGACAGGTTTATCTCATTACCCAGTTTCCATTTAGCAGGAGTTTTATCGTCTGTAACATTTGTGCATAACAGAGTCACCCAATTAAAATGTTATTCCCATTAATGGCTCCGATCATCACATTTCAGTGTTTGCTGGAGCGTGTTTTCCTTTTCTTGAATACATTTAATCTTTTATCAGCTGTTTATTTAGAATTGTTTCACTTGAGACTCTAGTGCAAATGGCAGCAGGCTTCATTCTCCACCACTGGACCCTCCCTTTGTTCCCACTGCCATTCAAGGACACAAAGACCACAAGCCAACAAGATTGTGATTAGCATTCAAAGCGACGTGCTTGCTCCAGAAACGAGATGAGCATCTTCTGTTCCCACTGACTCCAATCAGAGTCAGCTCAGCACCCCACAGAATTGGCCCTTTATCACAAATACATCTCCCTATGACAGTATTGTTAGGGAGCCAAGCGCCATGGGATCGATCACCAAACATATTTCAGACTTTCCTCCTGGTGAGACTTGTTCTGTACCTGGAGCTGCCCATGAGGGTCCAAGTGCTCAGAGGAAATGGGTCAAGTTTCCCCTTGAAATTAGACCTTGCTTGATTTTAAATTCTCCTGGAAAGCGCCTCTTCATTGGACACCAGCAAATCACTTCATAGTTGAGGTTTATTAGCTTTTTATTGCAGACCCATATTCCTTACACAATTGACACACACATGCCATATGCACACACGTACCATAGGTACACACGCACATGCACATACACACACTTCATAATCAAACGACTCTCCCAGAATTACCTGGCACTGCCTGCCGCCATCCCTGTTAGAATACACAAGTTATGCAAAGACAACCATGGTCTGTGTTTAGCTCAGAGACCTCCAAGGAATGCTTTAGTTCTCCAGGAACTGGTGTTATGGGTTCAGTACATGGCCCCCTTCACTCTGAGTCAGCCCTGAACTAGTATACCAGTTTAGTATTGTGGAGATGCAACCTTTTGAACAAACCCCAAGCTTCAGACAAAGACAGCACAAGCCAGCCATCTATGGTGCACTGGGGGAAAGTGCAGGCTCCCCAGGCTGGAGCTGTCGAGGGGTCACTACTCCATCACTGAGGAGGAGAAGAGTGTTTTTCAGAGGAGAGGGCGGTTATCTGGTGCAAGAGAAGGCATCACCTCTGAGGAAGGGAATACAGAGTGAAAGTGTATTGATGGGAATGGAGAGAAAATAAGTGTGGCACTTTGCATATCAATTGAGTTGAGATAGGAGCCAAAGAGTTTGAGCCTGAGGAAGCCTTGTGAACTTCATCCCTTGGAAAAGGTTTCTATTGCACCTCATAATCTGAAACAGCATTGGGCCTTCCGTGCTCAAAGACATTGGGTCGGATATAACCTGTGTGGGCAGAGTTTGGTTTGGGCCCTAGTTTGGCAACTGGCTGTGCATGCCAAACCGCCCCAGGCTTCACTGGGACTCCATGCAGCACACGGGCTGCCCAAACAGCATCAGTAATGCAGGGCTTAGACTTGGCCCTTCTGTGGTGGTATAGTAAGTGCCATCTCTGCTAAGTGCCATCTTATGCTCCAGAATCTTATAAAGTCTCTAGCTATGATCTTTGCAAAAAAACCCACAGTAACATGAATGATGTGTAACCAATGTAGCAATGCCTGCCTGAGTCTGCAGAGAGCCTGAAACAAGAGCTCTGAAGTGAGACCCGCCCCATTCATTTTAGCGAAAGCTTAGCACGGATGGCCAGGGATGATTGTGTTAACACTGACATTGCCGACATCATTGCTCCTGTGAAACAGGAACACGAGGGTCCCGGTGCTGCCCAGCTCCCTGCGAGCGACCTCTCATCCCATGGCCACAAGCAGGTGGCATTAGGGACCAAGCCATGGCTAGTGGGCTTCAGCCTGGGTCACAGGTGTGTTAGCAGGCGGCTTATCCAGCCCATGGTTGGACCCTGTTTAAAGCACAGACCACGCCCCTGCAGGCCGGAATAATGCCCAGCCCCGCCCCTCGGCAGCACAATCCCATCCGAGGAGCAATAATGGGAGGCGTGCAGCATGGAAGGAGTTAATTCAGAGCAGGTCCCCACGCGTCCATGGAGCCGCTGGGACTGTACCATCTAACAGGGGACGGGGTAACTCAGGCACCCTCACTCTGCACAGCAAGGAGGCCTCTCTAGCCTCCCCCGCGGCGTATATAGACTGTTCCAGGACTCGTCGCCCCCCCCCCGTGGATGGGCTGCCCCAGGCTGGTTGAGTCTGCGTGTGTAGGGCCCGCCCGCAGCGATTCCGGCCGGAGCGCTTCCTCCCTCTGTGGGGACGGTTCTGTGGGATTCGCTCAGGCTGTGGAAGCGCAACGCCGCGGGCGGGCGCAGTGCGGAGCTGCGGCCCCGGCGGAAGCCAGCAGGGGTCCCCACCTCCCGCTGCCGGGCGGGGACGGCTCGGTGCCGGGCCCGCAGCGCAGAGCGGAGCCGCCGCCCAGCTGGCCGGAGCATGCAGCGGCCTCGCCCGGGCCCTGGGCGCCTGCGGCCGGGCCGGGAGCCGCGCCTGACCGGGGGGGCGGGGCCGCTGCTCCCCTGACCGCGCTTCGCCTGGTCTGTGCAGCGGGGGTCCGACCCCCCCCCCCGTGACCGACCCCCCCCCCACCGGGCTCCCCCCC